>NW_027467782.1:61800572-61858406 GCF_004210375.1 Tachypleus tridentatus | reverse complement strand
GAACACCTTCTTAAGTGTTATTATTAATGTACTATATCTTTACCAGAACACCTTCTTAAGTGTTATTATTAATGTACTATATCTTTACCAGAACACCTTCTTAAGTGTTATTATTAATGTACTATATCTTTACCAGAACACCTTCTTAAGTGTTATTATTAATGTACTATATCTTTACCAGAACACCTTCTTAAGTGTTATTATTAATGTACTATATCTTTACCAGAACACCTTCTTAAGTGTTATTATTAATGTACTATATCTTTACCAGAACACCTTTCTTAAGTGTTATTATTAATGTACTATATCTTTACCAGAACACCTTCTTAAGTGTTATTATTAATGTACTATATCTTTACCAGAACACCTTTCTTAAGTGTTATTATTAATGTACTATATCTTTACCAGAACACCTTTCTTAAGTGTTATTATTAATGTACTATATCTTTACCAGAACACCTTTCTTAAGTGTTATTATTAATGTACTATATCTTTACCAGAACACCTTCTTAAGTGTTATTATTAATGTACTATATCTTTACCAGAACACCTTCTTAAGTGTTATTATTAATGTACTATATCTTTACCAGAACACCTTCTTAAGTGTTATTATTAATGTACTATATCTTTACCAGAACACCTTCTTAAGTGTTATTATTAATGTACTATATCTTTACCAGAACACCTTCTTAAGTGTTATTATTAATGTACTATATCTTTACCAGAACACCTTCTTAAGTGTTATTATTAATGTACTATATCTTTACCAGAACACCTTCTTAAGTGTTATTATTAATGTAAGTATATCTTTTTACCAGAACACCTTCTTAAGTGTTATTATTAATGTACTATATCTTTACCAGAACACCTTTCTTAAGTGTTATTATTAATGTACTATATCTTTACCAGAACACCTTTCTTAAGTGTTATTATTAATGTACTATATCTTTACCAGAACACCTTTCTAAGTGTTATTATTAATGTACTATATCTTTACCAGAACACCTTTTTAAGTGTTATTATTAATGTACTATATCTTTACCAGAACACCTTTCTTAAGTGTTATTATTAATGTACTATATCTTTACCAGAACACCTTTCTTAAGTGTTATTATTAATGTACTATATCTTTACCAGAACACCTTCTTAAGTGTTATTATTAATGTACTATATCTTTACCAGAACACCTTTCTTAAGTGTTATTATTAATGTACTATATCTTTACCAGAACACCTTCTTAAGTGTTATTGTTAATGTACTATATCTTTACCAGAACACCTTCTTAAGTGTTATTATTAATGTACTATATCTTTACCAGAACACCTTTCTTAAGTGTTATTATTAATGTACTATATCTTTACCAGAACACCTTCTTAAGTGTTATTATTAATGTACTATATCTTTACCAGAACACCTTCTTTTAAGTGATATTATTAATGTACCATATCTTTACGAGAACACCTTTTTAAGTTTTATTATTAATGTACTATATCTTTACCAGAACACCTTTCTTAAGTGTTATTGTTAACGTACTATATCTTTACCAGAACACCTTCTTAAGTGTTATTATTAATGTACTATATCTTTACCAGAACACCTTCTTAAGTGTTATTATTAATGTACTATATCTTTACCAGAACACCTTCTTAAGTGTTATTATTAATGTACTATATCTTTACCAGAACACCTTCTTAAGTGTTATTATTAATGTACTATATCTTTACCAGAACACCTTCTTAAGTGTTATTATTAATGTACTATATCTTTACCAGAACACCTTTCTTAAGTGTTATTATTAATGTACTATATCTTTACCAGAACACCTTCTTAAGTGTTATTATTAATGTACTATATCTTTACCAGAACACCTTCTTAAGTGTTATTATTAATGTACTATATCTTTACCAGAACACCTTCTTAAGTGTTATTATTAATGTACTATATGTTTACCAGAACACCTTTCTTAAGTGTTATTATTAATGTACTATATCTTTACCAGAACACCTTTCTTAAGTGTTATTATTAATGTACTATATCTTTACCAGAACACCTTTTTAAGTGTTATTATTAATGTACTATATCTTTACCAGAACACCTTTCTTAAGTGTTATTATTAATGTACTATATCTTTACCAGAACACCTTCTTTTAAGTGATATTATTAATGTACTATATCTTTACCAGAACACCTTTCTTAAGTGTTATTATTAATGTACTATATCTTTACCAGAACACCTTCTTAAGTGTTATTATTAATGTACTATATCTTTACCAGAACACCTTTTTAAGTGTTATTATTAATGTACTATATCTTTACCAGAACACCTTTCTTAAGTGTTATTATTAATGTACTATATCTTTACCAGAACACCTTTCTTAAGTGTTATTATTAATGTACTATATCTTTACCAGAACACCTTTCTTAAGTGTTATTGTTAATGTACTATATCTTTACCAGAACACCTTTCTTAAGTGTTATTATTAATGTACTATATCTTTACCAGAACACCTTTCTTAAGTGTTATTATTAATGTACTATATCTTTACCAGAACACCTTTCTTAAGTGTTATTATTAATGTACTATATCTTTACCAGAACACCTTTCTTAAGTGTTATTATTAATGTACTATATCTTTACCAGAACACCTTTCTTAAGTGTTATTATTAATGTACTATATCTTTACCAGAACACCTTTCTTAAGTGTTATTATTAATGTACTATATCTTTACCAGAACACCTTCTTAAGTGTTATTATTAATGTACTATATCTTTACCAGAACACCTTCTTAAGTGTTATTATTAATGTACTATATCTTTACCAGAACACCTTCTTAAGTGTTATTATTAATGTACTATATCTTTACCAGAACACCTTCTTAAGTGTTATTATTAATGTACTATATCTTTACCAGAACACCTTCTTAAGTGTTATTATTAATGTACTATATCTTTACCAGAACACCTTCTTAAGTGTTATTATTAATGTACTATATCTTTACCAGAACACCTTCTTAAGTGTTATTATTAATGTACTATATCTTTACCAGAACACCTTTCTTAAGTGTTATTATTAATGTACTATATCTTTACCAGAACACCTTTCTTAAGTGTTATTATTAATGTACTATATCTTTACCAGAACACCTTCTTAAGTGTTATTATTAATGTACTATATCTTTACCAGAACACCTTCTTAAGTGTTATTATTAATGTACTATATCTTTACCAGAACACCTTCTTAAGTGTTATTATTAATGTACTATATCTTTACCAGAACACCTTTCTTAAGTGTTATTATTAATGTACTATATCTTTACCAGAACACCTTCTTAAGTGTTATTATTAATGTACTATATCTTTACCAGAACACCTTCTTAAGTGTTATTGTTAATGTACTATATCTTTACCAGAACACCTTCTTAAGTGTTATTATTAATGTACTATATCTTTACCAGAACACCTTCTTAAGTGTTATTATTAATGTACTATATCTTTACCAGAACACCTTTCTTAAGTGTTATTATTAATGTACTATATCTTTACCAGAACACCTTTCTTAAGTGTTATTATTAATGTACTATATCTTTACCAGAACACCTTTCTTAAGTGTTATTATTAATGTACTATATCTTTACCAGAACACCTTTCTTAAGTGTTATTATTAATGTACTATATCTTTACCAGAACACCTTCTTAAGTGTTATTATTAATGTACTATATCTTTACCAGAACACCTTAAAGTGTTATTATTAATGTACTATATCTTTACCAGAACACCTTCTTAAGTGTTATTATTAATGTACTATATCTTTACCAGAACACCTTCTTAAGTGTTATTATTAATGTACTATATCTTTACCAGAACACCTTCTTAAGTGTTATTATTAATGTACTATATCTTTACCAGAACACCTTCTTAAGTGTTATTATTAATGTACTATATCTTTACCAGAACACCTTCTTAAGTGTTATTATTAATGTACTATATCTTTACCAGAACACCTTCTTAAGTGTTATTGTTAATGTACTATATCTTTACCAGAACACCTTCTTAAGTGTTATTATTAATGTACTATATCTTTACCAGAACACCTTTCTTAAGTGTTATTATTAATGTACTATATCTTTACCAGAACACCTTTCTTAAGTGTTATTATTAATGTACTATATCTTTACCAGAACACCTTCTTAAGTGTTATTATTAATGTACTATATCTTTACCAGAACACCTTTCTTAAGTGTTATTATTAATGTACTATATCTTTACCAGAACACCTTTCTTAAGTGTTATTATTAATGTACTATATCTTTACCAGAACACCTTTCTTAAGTGTTATTATTAATGTACTATATCTTTACCAGAACACCTTTCTTAAGTGTTATTATTAATGTACTATATCTTTACCAGAACACCTTCTTAAGTGTTATTATTAATGTACTATATCTTTACCAGAACACCTTTCTTAAGTGTTATTATTAATGTACTATATCTTTACCAGAACACCTTTCTTAAGTGTTATTATTAATGTACTATATCTTTACCAGAACACCTTTCTTAAGTGTTATTATTAATGTACTATATATTTACCAGAACACCTTCTTAAGTGTTATTATTAATGTACCATATCTTTACCAGAACACCTTTTTAAGTGTTATTATTAATGTACTATATCTTTACCAGAACACCTTTCTTAAGTGTTATTATTAATGTACTATATCTTTACCAGAACACCTTTCTTAAGTGTTATTATTAATGTACTATATCTTTACCAGAACACCTTCTTAAGTGTTATTATTAATGTACTATATCTTTACCAGAACACCTTCTTAAGTGTTATTATTAATGTACTATATCTTTACCAGAACACCTTCTTAAGTGTTATTATTAATGTACTATATCTTTTACCAGAACACCTTCTTAAGTGTTATTATTAATGTACTATATCTTTACCAGAACACCTTCTTAAGTGTTATTATTAATGTACTATATCTTTACCAGAACACCTTCTTAAGTGTTATTATTAATGTACTATATCTTTACCAGAACACCTTCTTAAGTGTTATTATTAATGTACTATATATCTTTACCAGAACACCTTCTTAAGTGTTATTATTAATGTACTATATCTTTACCAGAACACCTTCTTAAGTGTTATTATTAATGTACTATATCTTTACCAGAACACCTTCTTAAGTGTTATTATTAATGTACTATATCTTTACCAGAACACCTTTCTTAAGTGTTATTATTAATGTACTATATCTTTACCAGAACACCTTTCTTAAGTGTTATTATTAATGTACTATATCTTTACCAGAACACCTTTCTTAAGTGTTATTATTAATGTACTATATCTTTACCAGAACACCTTCTTAAGTGTTATTATTAATGTACTATATCTTTACCAGAACACCTTCTTAAGTGTTATTATTAATGTACTATATCTTTACCAGAACACCTTCTTAAGTGTTATTATTAATGTACCTTTACCAGAACACCTTTTTAAGTGTTTTATTAATGTACCATATCTTTACCAAAACACCTTTTTAAGTATCATTATTAATGTACTATATCTTTACCAGAACACCTTTCTTAAGTGTTATTATTAATATACCATATCTTTACCAGAACACCTTCTTAAGTGTTATTATTAATGTACTATATCTTTACCAGAACACCTTCTTAAGTGTTATTATTAATGTACTATATCTTTACCAGAACACCTTCTTAAGTGTTATTATTAATGTACTATATCTTTACCAGAACACCTTCTTAAGTGTTATTATTAATGTACTATATCTTTACCAGAACACCTTCTTAAGTGTTATTATTAATGTACTATATCTTTACCAGAACACCTTTCTTAAGTGTTATTATTAATGTACTATATCTTTACCAGAACACCTTCTTAAGTGTTATTATTAATGTACTATATCTTTACCAGAACACCTTCTTAAGTGTTATTATTAATGTACTATATCTTTACCAGAACACCTTCTTAAGTGTTATTATTAATGTACTATATCTTTACCAGAACACCTTCTTAAGTGTTATTATTAATGTACTATATCTTTACCAGAACACCTTTCTTAAGTGTTATTATTAATGTACTATATCTTTACCAGAACACCTTCTTAAGTGTTATTATTAATGTACTATATCTTTACCAGAACACCTTCTTAAGTGTTATTATTAATGTACTATATCTTTACCAGAACACCTTATTTATTAATGTACTATATCTTTACCAGAACACCTTCTTAAGTGTTATTATTAATGTACTATATCTTTACCAGAACACCTTTCTTAAGTGTTATTATTAATGTACTATATCTTTACCAGAACACCTTTCTTAAGTGTTATTATTAATGTACTATATCTTTACCAGAACACCTTTCTTAAGTGTTATTATTAATGTACTATATCTTTACCAGAACACCTTTCTTAAGTGTTATTATTAATGTACTATATCTTTACCAGAACACCTTCTTAAGTGTTATTATTAATGTACTATATCTTTACCAGAACACCTTCTTAAGTGTTATTATTAATGTACTATATCTTTACCAGAACACCTTTCTTAAGTGTTATTATTAATGTACTATATCTTTACCAGAACACCTTCTTAAGTGTTATTATTAATGTACTATATCTTTACCAGAACACCTTCTTAAGTGTTATTATTAATGTACTATATCTTTACCAGAACACCTTTCTTAAGTGTTATTATTAATATACCATATCTTTACCAGAACACCTTCTTTTAAGTGATATTATTAATGTACCATATCTTTACCAGAACACCTTTCTTAAGTGTTATTATTAATGTACTATATCTTTACCAGAACACCTTCTTAAGTGTTATTATTAATGTACTATATCTTTACCAGAACACCTTCTTAAGTGTTATTATTAATGTACTATATCTTTACCAGAACACCTTCTTAAGTGTTATTATTAATGTACTATATCTTTACCAGAACACCTTCTTAAGTGTTATTATTAATGTACTATATCTTTACCAGAACACCTTCTTAAGTGTTATTATTAATGTACTATATCTTTACCAGAACACCTTCTTAAGTGTTATTATTAATGTACTATATCTTTACCAGAACACCTTCTTAAGTGTTATTATTAATGTACTATATCTTTACCAGAACACCTTCTTAAGTGTTATTATTAATGTACTATATCTTTACCAGAACACCTTTCTTAAGTGTTATTATTAATGTACTATATCTTTACCAGAACACCTTTCTTAAGTGTTATTATTAATGTACTATATCTTTACCAGAACACCTTTCTTAAGTGTTATTATTAATGTACTATATCTTTACCAGAACACCTTCTTAAGTGTTATTATTAATGTACTATATCTTTACCAGAACACCTTCTTTACCAGAACACCTTCTTAAGTGTTATTGTTAATGTATATATCTTTACCAGAACACCTTTCTTAAGTGTTATTATTAATGTACTATATCTTTACCAGAACACCTTTTAAGTGTTATTATTAATGTACTATATCTTTACCAGAACACCTTTCTTGTTATTGTACTATATTTTTAAACACCTAAGTGTTATTATTAATGTACTATATCTTTACCAGAACACCTTTGTGTTATTATTAATGTACTATATCTTTACCAGAACACCTTCTTAAGTGTTATTATTAATGTACTATATCTTTACCAGAACACCTTTCTTAAGTGTTATTATTAATGTACTATATCTTTACCAGAACACCTTCTTAAGTGTTATTATTAATGTACTATATCTTTACCAGAACACCTTCTTAAGTGTTATTATTAATGTACTATATCTTTACCAGAACACCTTCTTAAGTGTTTAATGTACTATATCTTTACCAGAACACCTTCTTAAGTGTTATTATTAATGTACTATATCTTTACCAGAACACCTTCTTAAGTGTTATTATTAATGTACTATATCTTTACCAGAACACCTTCTTAAGTGTTATTATTAATGTACTATATCTTTACCAGAACACCTTCTTAAGTGTTATTATTAATGTACTATATCTTTACCAGAACACCTTCTTAAGTGTTATTATTAATGTACTATATCTTTACCAGAACACCTTTCTTAAGTGTTATTATTAATGTACTATATCTTTACCAGAACACCTTTCTTAAGTGTTATTGTTAATGTACTATATCTTTACCAGAACACCTTTCTTAAGTGTTATTATTAATGTACTATATCTTTACCAGAACACCTTCTTAAGTGTTATTATTAATGTACTATATCTTTACCAGAACACCTTCTTAAGTGTTATTATTAATGTACTATATCTTTACCAGAACACCTTCTTAAGTGTTATTATTAATGTACTATATCTTTACCAGAACACCTTCTTAAGTGTTATTATTAATGTACTATATCTTTACCAGAACACCTTCTTAAGTGTTATTATTAATGTACTATATCTTTACCAGAACACCTTCTTAAGTGTTATTATTAATGTACTATATCTTTACCAGAACACCTTCTTAAGTGTTATTATTAATGTACTATATCTTTACCAGAACACCTTTCTTAAGTGTTATTATTAATGTACTATATCTTTACCAGAACACCTTTCTTAAGTGTTATTATTAATGTACTTATCTTTACCAGAACACCTTTCTTAAGTGTTATTATTAATGTACTATATCTTTACCAGAACACCTTTCTTAAGTGTTATTATTAATGTACTATATCTTTACCAGAACACCTTTCTTAAGTGTTATTATTAATGTACTATATCTTTACCAGAACACCTTTCTTAAGTGTTATTATTAATGTACTATATCTTTACCAGAACACCTTTCTTAAGTGTTATTATTAATGTACTATATCTTTACCAGAACACCTTTCTTAAGTGTTATTATTAATGTACTATATCTTTACCAGAACACCTTCTTAAGTGTTATTATTAATGTACTATATCTTTACCAGAACACCTTCTTAAGTGTTATTATTAATGTACTATATCTTTACCAGAACACCTTCTTAAGTGTTATTATTAATGTACTATATCTTTACCAGAACACCTTCTTAAGTGTTATTATTAATGTACTATATCTTTACCAGAACACCTTTCTTAAGTGTTATTATTAATGTACTATATATCTTTACCAGAACACCTTTTCTTAAGTGTTATTATTAATGTACTATATCTTTACCAGAACACCTTCTTAAGTGTTATTATTAATGTACTATATCTTTACCAGAACACCTTCTTAAGTGTTATTATTAATGTACTATATCTTTACCAGAACACCTTCTTAAGTGTTATTATTAATGTACTATATCTTTACCAGAACACCTTCTTAAGTGTTATTATTAATGTACTATATCTTTACCAGAACACCTTCTTAAGTGTTATTGTTAATGTACTATATCTTTACCAGAACACCTTTCTTAAGTGTTATTGTTAATGTACTATATCTACCAGAACACCTTCTTAAGTGTTATTGTTAATGTACTATATCTTTACCAGAACACCTTCTTAAGTGTTATTATTAATGTACTATATCTTTACCAGAACACCTTTCTTAAGTGTTATTATTAATGTACTATATCTTTACCAGAACACCTTTCTTAAGTGTTATTATTAATGTACTATATCTTTACCAGAACACCTTTCTTAAGTGTTATTATTAATGTACTATATCTTTACCAGAACACCTTCTTAAGTGTTATTATTAATGTACTATATCTTTACCAGAACACCTTCTTAAGTGTTATTATTAATGTACTATATCTTTACCAGAACACCTTTCTTAAGTGTTATTATTAATGTACTATATCTTTACCAGAACACCTTCTTAAGTGTTATTATTAATGTACTATATCTTTACCAGAACACCTTCTTAAGTGTTATTATTAATGTACTATATCTTTACCAGAACACCTTCTTAAGTGTTATTATTAATGTACTATATCTTTACCAGAACACCTTCTTAAGTGTTATTATTAATGTACTATATCTTTACCAGAACACCTTCTTAAGTGTTATTATTAATGTACTATATCTTTACCAGAACACCTTTCTTAAGTGTTATTATTAATGTACTATATCTTTACCAGAACACCTTTCTTAAGTGTTATTATTAATGTACTATATCTTTACCAGAACACCTTTCTTATTATTAATGTACTATATTATTATTAATGTATTGTTAATATATATCTTTACCAGAACACCTTTCTTAAGTGTTATTATTAATGTACTATATCTTTACCAGAACACCTTCTTAAGTGTTATTATTAATGTACTATATCTTTACCAGAACACCTTTCTTAAGTGTTATTATTAATGTACTATATCTTTACCAGAACACCTTTCTTAAGTGTTATTATTAATGTACTATATCTTTACCAGAACACCTTTCTTAAGTGTTATTATTAATGTACTATATCTTTACCAGAACACCTTCTTAAGTGTTATTATTAATGTACTATATCTTTACCAGAACACCTTCTTAAGTGTACTATTATTAATGTACTATATCTTTACCAGAACACCTTCTTAAGTGTTATTATTAATGTACTATATCTTTACCAGAACACCTTTCTTAAGTGTTATTATTAATGTACTATATCTTTACCAGAACACCTTCTTAAGTGTTATTATTAATGTACTATATCTTTACCAGAACACCTTCTTAAGTGTTATTATTAATGTACTATATCTTTACCAGAACACCTTCTTAAGTGTTATTATTAATGTACTATATCTTTACCAGAACACCTTCTTAAGTGTTATTATTAATGTACTATATCTTTACCAGAACACCTTCTTAAGTGTTATTATTAATGTACTATATCTTTACCAGAACACCTTCTTAAGTGTTATTATTAATGTACTATATCTTTACCAGAACACCTTTCTTAAGTGTTATTATTAATGTACTATATCTTTACCAGAACACCTTTCTTAAGTGTTATTATTAATGTACTATATCTTTACCAGAACACCTTTCTTAAGTGTTATTATTAATGTACTATATCTTTACCAGAACACCTTCTTAAGTGTTATTATTAATGTACTATATCTTTACCAGAACACCTTCTTAAGTGTTATTATTAATGTACTATATCTTTACCAGAACACCTTCTTAAGTGTTATTATTAATGTACTATATCTTTACCAGAACACCTTTCTTAAGTGTTATTATTAATGTACTATATCTTTACCAGAACACCTTTCTTAAGTGTTATTATTAATGTACTATATCTTTACCAGAACACCTTTCTTAAGTGTTATTATTAATGTACTATATCTTTACCAGAACACCTTTTTTTAAGTGTTATTATTAATGTACTATATCTTTACCAGAACACCTTTCTTAAGTGTTATTATTAATATACCATATCTTTACCAGAACACCTTCTTAAGTGTTATTATTAATGTACTATATCTTTACCAGAACACCTTCTTAAGTGTTATTATTAATGTACTATATCTTTACCAGAACACCTTCTTAAGTGTTATTATTAATGTACTATATCTTTACCAGAACACCTTCTTAAGTGTTATTATTAATGTACTATATCTTTACCAGAACACCTTCTTAAGTGTTATTATTAATGTACTATATCTTTACCAGAACACCTTTCTTAAGTGTTATTGTTAATGTACTATATCTTTACCAGAACACCTTTCTTAAGTGTTATTATTAATGTACCATATCTTTACCAGAACACCTTCTTAAGTGTTATTATTAATGTACTATATCTTTACCAGAACACCTTCTTAAGTGTTATTATTAATGTACTATATCTTTACCAGAACACCTTCTTAAGTGTTATTATTAATGTACTATATCTTTACCAGAACACCTTCTTAAGTGTTATTATTAATGTACTATATCTTTACCAGAACACCTTCTTAAGTGTTATTATTAATGTACTATATCTTTACCAGAACACCTTCTTAAGTGTTATTATTAATGTACTATATCTTTACCAGAACACCTTTCTTAAGTGTTATTATTAATGTACTATATCTTTACCAGAACACCTTCTTAAGTGTTATTATTAATGTACTATATCTTTACCAGAACACCTTCTTAAGTGTTATTATTAATGTACTATATCTTTACCAGAACACCTTCTTAAGTGTTATTAATGTTAATGTACTAATATCTTTTTACCAGAACACCTTTCTTAAGTGTTATTATTAATGTACTATATCTTTACCAGAACACCTTCTTAAGTGTTATTATTAATGTACTATATCTTTACCAGAACACCTTCTTAAGTGTTATTATTAATGTACTATATCTTTACCAGAACACCTTTCTTAAGTGTTATTGTTAATGTACTATATCTTTACCAGAACACCTTTCTTAAGTGTTATTATTAATGTACTATATCTTTACCAGAACACCTTTCTTAAGTGTTATTATTAATGTACTATATCTTTACCAGAACACCTTCTTAAGTGTTATTATTAATGTACTATATCTTTACCAGAACACCTTTCTTAAGTAATTATTATTAACCAGTACACCTTCTTATATCTTTACCAGAACACCTTTCTTAAGTGTTATTATTAATGTACCATATCTTTACCAGAACACCTTTTTAAGTGTTATTATTAATGTACTATATATTTACCAGAACACCTTTCTTAAGTGTTATTATTAATGTACTATATCTTTACCAGAACACCTTCTTTAAGTGTTATTATTAATGTACTATATCTTTACCAGAACACCTTCTTAAGTGTTATTATTAATGTACTATATCTTTACCAGAACACCTTCTTAAGTGTTATTATTAATGTACTATATCTTTACCAGAACACCTTCTTAAGTGTTATTATTAATGTACTATATCTTTACCAGAACACCTTCTTAAGTGTTATTATTAATGTACTATATCTTTACCAGAACACCTTCTTAAGTGTTATTATTAATGTACTATATCTTTACCAGAACACCTTCTTAAGTGTTATTATTAATGTACTATATCTTTACCAGAACACCTTCTTAAGTGTTATTATTAATGTACTATATCTTTACCAGAACACCTTCTTAAGTGTTATTATTAATGTACTATATCTTTACCAGAACACCTTCTTAAGTGTTATTATTAATGTACTATATCTTTACCAGAACACCTTTCTTAAGTATTATTAATGTACTTATACCAGAACACCTTTCTTAAGTGTTATTATTAATGTACAATATCTTTACCAGAACACCTTTCCTAAGTGTTATTGTTAATGTACTATATCTTTACTAGAACACTTTTTTTAAGTGTTATTATTAATGTACTATATCTTTACCAGAACACCTTCTTAAGTGTTATTATTAATGTACTATATCTTTACCAGAACACCTTCTTAAGTGTTATTATTAATGTACTATATCTTTACCAGAACACCTTCTTAAGTGTTATTATTAATGTACTATATCTTTACCAGAACACCTTTCTTAAGTGTTATTATTAATGTACTATATCTTTACCAGAACACCTTTCTTAAGTGTTATTATTAATGTACTATATCTTTACCAGAACACCTTTCTTAAGTGTTATTATTAATGTACTATATCTTTACCAGAACACCTTCTTAAGTGTTATTATTAATGTACTATATCTTTACCAGAACACCTTCTTAAGTGTTATTATTAATGTACTATATCTTTACCAGAACACCTTCTTAAGTGTTATTATTAATGTACTATATCTTTACCAGAACACCTTCTTAAGTGTTATTATTAATGTACTATATCTTTACCAGAACACCTTCTTAAGTGTTATTATTAATGTACTATATCTTTACCAGAACACCTTCTTAAGTGTTATTATTAATGTACTATATCTTTACCAGAACACCTTCTTAAGTGTTATTATTAATGTACTATATCTTTACCAGAACACCTTTCTTAAGTGTTATTATTAATGTACTATATCTTTACCAGAACACCTTCTTAAGTGTTATTATTAATGTACTATATCTTTACCAGAACACCTTCTTAAGTGTTATTATTAATGTACTATATCTTTACCAGAACACCTTCTTAAGTGTTATTATTAATGTACTATATCTTTACCAGAACACCTTCTTAAGTGTTATTATTAATGTACTATATCTTTACCAGAACACCTTCTTAAGTGTTATTATTAATGTACTATATCTTTACCAGAACACCTTCTTAAGTGTTATTATTAATGTACTATATCTTTACCAGAACACCTTTCTTAAGTGTTATTATTAATGTACTATATCTTTACCAGAACACCTTCTTAAGTGTTATTATTAATGTACTATATCTTTACCAGAACACCTTTCTTAAGTGTTATTATTAATGTACTATATCTTTACCAGAACACCTTTCTTAAGTGTTATTATTAATGTACTATATCTTTACCAGAACACCTTCTTAAGTGTTATTATTAATGTACTATATCTTTACCAGAACACCTTCTTAAGTGTTATTATTAATGTACTATATCTTTACCAGAACACCTTCTTAAGTGTTATTATTAATGTACTATATCTTTACCAGAACACCTTCTTAAGTGTTATTATTAATGTACTATATCTTTACCAGAACACCTTTCTTAAGTGTTATTATTAATGTACTATATCTTTACCAGAACACCTTTCTTAAGTGTTATTATTAATGTACTATATCTTTACCAGAACACCTTTCTTAAGTGTTATTATTAATGTACTATATCTTTACCAGAACACCTTTCTTAAGTGTTATTATTAATGTACTATATCTTTACCAGAACACCTTCTTAAGTGTTATTATTAATGTACTATATCTTTACCAGAACACCTTCTTAAGTGTTATTATTAATGTACTATATCTTTACCAGAACACCTTTCTTAAGTGTTATTATTAATGTACTATATCTTTACCAGAACACCTTCTTAAGTGTTATTATTAATGTACTATATCTTTACCAGAACACCTTCTTAAGTGTTATTATTAATGTACTATATCTTTACCAGAACACCTTCTTAAGTGTTATTATTAATGTACTATCTTTACCAGAACACCTATTATTAATGTACTATTTTACCAGAACACCTTCTTAAGTGTTATTATTAATGTACTATATCTTTACCAGAACACCTTCTTAAGTGTTATTATTAATGTACTATATCTTTACCAGAACACCTTCTTAAGTGTTATTATTAATGTACTATATCTTTACCAGAACACCTTTTAAGTGTTATTATTAATGTACTATATCTTTACCAGAACACCTTCTTAAGTGTTATTATTAATGTACTATATCTTTACCAGAACACCTTCTTAAGTGTTATTATTAATGTACTATATCTTTACCAGAACACCTTCTTAAGTGTTATTATTAATGTACTATATCTTTACCAGAACACCTTTCTTAAGTGTTATTATTAATGTACTATATCTTTACCAGAACACCTTTCTTAAGTGTTATTATTAATGTACTATATCTTTACCAGAACACCTTTCTTAAGTGTTATTATTAATGTACTATATCTTTACCAGAACACCTTTCTTAAGTGTTATTATTAATGTACTATATCTTTACCAGAACACCTTTCTTAAGTGTTATTATTAATGTACTATATCTTTACCAGAACACCTTTCTTAAGTGTTATTATTAATGTACTATATCTTTACCAGAACACCTTTCTTAAGTGTTATTATTAATGTACTATATCTTTACCAGAACACCTTCTTAAGTGTTATTATTAATGTACTATATCTTTACCAGAACACCTTCTTAAGTGTTATTATTAATGTACTATATCTTTACCAGAACACCTTTCTTAAGTGTTATTATTAATGTACTATATCTTTACCAGAACACCTTTCTTAAGTGTTATTATTAATGTACTATATCTTTACCAGAACACCTTCTTAAGTGTTATTATTAATGTACTATATCTTTACCAGAACACCTTTCTTAAGTGTTATTATTAATGTACTATATCTTTACCAGAACACCTTCTTAAGTGTTATTATTAATGTACTATATCTTTACCAGAACACCTTTCTTAAGTGTTATTATTAATGTACTATATCTTTACCAGAACACCTTCTTAAGTGTTATTATTAATGTACTATATCTTTACCAGAACACCTTCTTAAGTGTTATTATTAATGTACTATATCTTTACCAGAACACCTTCTTAAGTGTTATTATTAATGTACTATATCTTTACCAGAACACCTTCTTAAGTGTTATTATTAATGTACTATATCTTTACCAGAACACCTTCTTAAGTGTTATTATTAATGTACTATATCTTTACCAGAACACCTTTCTTAAGTGTTATTATTAATGTACTATATCTTTACCAGAACACCTTCTTAAGTGTTATTATTAATGTACTATATCTTTACCAGAACACCTTCTTAAGTGTTATTATTAATGTACTATATCTTTACCAGAACACCTTCTTAAGTGTTATTATTAATGTACTATATCTTTACCAGAACACCTTCTTAAGTGTTATTATTAATGTACTATATCTTTACCAGAACACCTTCTTAAGTGTTATTATTAATGTACTATATCTTTACCAGAACACCTTCTTAAGTGTTATTATTAATGTACTATATCTTTACCAGAACACCTTCTTAAGTGTTATTATTAATGTACTATATCTTTACCAGAACACCTTTCTTAAGTGTTATTATTAATGTACTATATCTTTACCAGAACACCTTCTTAAGTGTTATTATTAATGTACTATATCTTTACCAGAACACCTTCTTAAGTGTTATTATTAATGTACTATATCTTTACCAGAACACCTTCTTAAGTGTTATTATTAATGTACTATATCTTTACCAGAACACCTTTCTTAAGTGTTATTATTAATGTACTATATCTTTACCAGAACACCTTTCTTAAGTGTTATTATTAATGTACTATATCTTTACCAGAACACCTTCTTAAGTGTTATTATTAATGTACTATATCTTTACCAGAACACCTTCTTAAGTGTTATTATTAATGTACTATATCTTTACCAGAACACCTTTCTTAAGTGTTATTATTAATGTACTATATCTTTACCAGAACACCTTTCTTAAGTGTTATTATTAATGTACTATATCTTTACCAGAACACCTTCTTAAGTGTTATTATTAATGTACTATATCTTTACCAGAACACCTTTTAAGTGTTATTATTAATGTACTATATCTTTACCAGAACACCTTTACTTAAGTGTTATTATTAATGTACTATATCTTTACCAGAACACCTTTCTTAAGTGTTATTATTAATGTACTATATCTTTACCAGAACACCTTCTTAAGTGTTATTATTAATGTACTATATCTTTACCAGAACACCTTTCTTAAGTGTTATTATTAATGTACTATATCTTTACCAGAACACCTTCTTAAGTGTTATTATTAATGTACTATATCTTTACCAGAACACCTTCTTAAGTGTTATTATTAATGTACTATATCTTTACCAGAACACCTTCTTAAGTGTTTTATTAATGTACCATATCTTTAACAAAACACCTTTTTTAAGTATCATTATTAATGTACTATATCTTTACCAGAACACCTATCTTAAGTGTTATTGTTAATATACCATATCTTTAACAGAACACCTTCTTAAGTGTTATTATTAATGTACTATATCTTTACCAGAACACCTTCTTAAGTGTTATTATTAATGTACTATATCTTTACCAGAACACCTTCTTAAGTGTTATTATTAATGTACTATATCTTTACCAGAACACCTTCTTAAGTGTTATTAAATGTACTATATCTTTACCAGAACACCTTCTTAAGTGTTATTATTAATGTACTATATCTTTACCAGAACACCTTCTTAAGTGTTATTATTAATGTACTATATCTTTACCAGAACACCTTTCTTAAGTGTTATTATTAATGTACAATATCTTTACCAGAACACCTTTCTTAAGTGTTATTATTAATGTACTATATCTTTACCAGAACACCTTTCTTAAGTGTTATTATTAATGTACTATATCTTTACCAGAACACCTTTCTTAAGTGTTATTATTAATGTACTATATCTTTACCAGAACACCTTTCTTAAGTGTTATTATTAATGTACTATATCTTTACCAGAACACCTTTCTTAAGTGTTATTATTAATGTACTATATCTTTACCAGAACACCTTCTTAAGTGTTATTATTAATGTACTATATCTTTACCAGAACACCTTTCTTAAGTGTTATTATTAATGTACTATATCTTTACCAGAACACCTTTCTTAAGTGTTATTATTAATGTACTATATCTTTACCAGAACACCTTTCTTAAGTGTTATTATTAATGTACTATATCTTTACCAGAACACCTTTCTTAAGTGTTATTATTAATGTACTATATCTTTACCAGAACACCTTTCTTAAGTGTTATTATTAATGTACTATATCTTTACCAGAACACCTTCTTAAGTGTTATTGTTAATGTACTATATCTTTACCAGAACACCTTCTTAAGTGTTATTATTAATGTACTATATCTTTACCAGAACACCTTTCTTAAGTGTTATTATTAATGTACTATATCTTTACCAGAACACCTTTCTTAAGTGTTATTATTAATGTACTATATCTTTACCAGAACACCTTTCTTAAGTGTTATTATTAATGTACTATATCTTTACCAGAACACCTTTCTTAAGTGTTATTATTAATGTACTATATCTTTACCAGAACACCTTTCTTAAGTGTTATTATTAATGTACTATATCTTTACCAGAACACCTTTCTTAAGTGTTATTATTAATGTACTATATCTTTACCAGAACACCTTTCTTAAGTGTTATTATTAATGTACTATATCTTTACCAGAACACCTTCTTAAGTGTTATTATTAATGTACTATATCTTTACCAGAACACCTTCTTAAGTGTTATTATTAATGTACTATATCTTTACCAGAACACCTTCTTAAGTGTTATTATTAATGTACTATATCTTTACCAGAACACCTTCTTAAGTGTTATTATTAATGTACTATATCTTTACCAGAACACCTTCTTAAGTGTTATTATTAATGTACTATATCTTTACCAGAACACCTTTCTTAAGTGTTATTATTAATGTACTATATCTTTACCAGAACACCTTTCTTAAGTGTTATTATTAATGTACTATATCTTTACCAGAACACCTTCTTAAGTGTTATTATTAATGTACTATATCTTTACCAGAACACCTTCTTAAGTGTTATTATTAATGTACTATATCTTTACCAGAACACCTTCTTAAGTGTTATTATTAATGTACTATATCTTTACCAGAACACCTTCTTAAGTGTTATTATTAATGTACTATATCTTTACCAGAACACCTTCTTAAGTGTTATTATTAATGTACAATATCTTTACCAGAACACCTTTTTAAGTGTTATTATTAATGTACTATATCTTTACCAGAACACCTTCTTAAGTGTTATTATTAATGTACCATATCTTTACCAGAACACCTT
This sequence comes from Tachypleus tridentatus, assembly GCF_004210375.1. Classification (NCBI taxonomy): domain Eukaryota; kingdom Metazoa; phylum Arthropoda; class Merostomata; order Xiphosura; family Limulidae; genus Tachypleus; species Tachypleus tridentatus. The sequence continues at coordinate 61,838,933 of NW_027467782.1, read as the reverse complement.
TTTAAGTGTTATTATTAATGTACTATATATTTACCAGAACACCTTCTTAAGTGTTATTATTAATGTACTATATCTTTACCAGAACACCTTCTTAAGTGTTATTATTAATGTACTATATCTTTACCAGAACACCTTCTTAAGTGTTATTATTAATGTACTATATCTTTACCAGAACACCTTTCTTAAGTGTTAATTATTAATGTACTATATCTTTACCAGAACACCTTTCTTAAGTGTTATTATTAATGTACTATATCTTTACCAGAACACCTTTCTTAAGTGTTATTATTAATGTACTATATCTTTACCAGAACACCTTTCTTAAGTGTTATTATTAATGTACTATATCTTTACCAGAACACCTTTCTTAAGTGTTATTGTTAATGTACTATATCTTTACCAGAACACCTTTCTTAAGTGTTATTATTAATGTACTATATCTTTACCAGAACACCTTCTTAAGTGTTATTATTAATGTACTATATCTTTACCAGAACACCTTTCTTAAGTGTTATTATTAATGTACTATATCTTTACCAGAACACCTTCTTAAGTGTTATTATTAATGTACTATATCTTTACCAGAACACCTTTCTTAAGTGTTATTATTAATGTACTATATCTTTACCAGAACACCTTCTTAAGTGTTATTATTAATGTACTATATCTTTACCAGAACACCTTCTTAAGTGTTATTATTAATGTACTATATCTTTACCAGAACACCTTCTTAAGTGTTATTATTAATGTACTATATCTTTACCAGAACACCTTTCTTTAAGTGTTATTATTAATGTACTAATATCTTTACCAGAACACCTTCTTAAGTGTTATTATTAATGTACTATATCTTTACCAGAACACCTTTCTTAAGTGTTATTATTAATGTACTATATCTTTACCAGAACACCTTTCTTAAGTGTTATTATTAATGTACCATATCTTTACCAGAACACCTTTCTTAAGTGTTATTATTAATGTACTATATCTTTACCAGAACACCTTTCTTAAGTGTTATTATTAATGTACTATATCTTTACCAGAACACCTTCTTAAGTGTTATTATTAATGTACTATATCTTTACCAGAACACCTTCTTAAGTGTTATTATTAATGTACTATATCTTTACCAGAACACCTTCTTAAGTGTTATTATTAATGTACTATATCTTTACCAGAACACCTTCTTAAGTGTTATTGTTAATGTACTATATCTTTACCAGAACACCTTCTTAAGTGTTATTATTAATGTACTATATCTTTACCAGAACACCTTTCTTAAGTGTTATTATTAATGTACTATATCTTTACCAGAACACCTTTCTTAAGTGTTATTATTAATGTACTATATCTTTACCAGAACACCTTTCTTAAGTGTTATTATTAATGTACTATATCTTTACCAGAACACCTTTCTTAAGTGTTATTATTAATGTACTATATCTTTACCAGAACACCTTTCTTAAGTGTTATTATTAATGTACTATATCTTTACCAGAACACCTTTCTAAGTGTTATTATTAATGTACTATATCTTTACCAGAACACCTTCTTAAGTGTTATTATTAATGTACTATATCTTTACCAGAACACCTTTCTTAAGTGTTATTATTAATGTACTATATCTTTACCAGAACACCTTCTTAAGTGTTATTATTAATGTACTATATCTTTACCAGAACACCTTCTTAAGTGTTATTATTAATGTACTATATCTTTACCAGAACACCTTCTTAAGTGTTATTATTAATGTACTATATCTTTACCAGAACACCTTCTTAAGTGTTATTATTAATGTACTATATCTTTACCAGAACACCTTCTTAAGTGTTATTATTAATGTACTATATCTTTACCAGAACACCTTCTTAAGTGTTATTATTAATGTACTATATCTTTACCAGAACACCTTCTTAAGTGTTATTATTAATGTACTATATCTTTACCAGAACACCTTCTTAAGTGTTATTATTAATGTACTATATCTTTACCAGAACACCTTTCTTAAGTGTTATTATTAATGTACTATATCTTTACCAGAACACCTTCTTAAGTGTTATTATTAATGTACTATATCTTTACCAGAACACCTTTCTTAAGTGTTATTATTAATGTACCATATCTTTACCAGAACACCTTTCTTAAGTGTTATTATTAATGTACTATATCTTTACCAGAACACCTTTCTTAAGTGTTATTATTAATGTACCATATCTTTACCAGAACACCTTTCTTAAGTGTTATTATTAATGTACTATATCTTTACCAGAACACCTTCTTAAGTGTTATTATTAATGTACTATATCTTTACCAGAACACCTTCTTAAGTGTTATTATTAATGTACTATATCTTTACCAGAACACCTTTCTTAAGTGTTATTATTAATGTACCATATCTTTACCAGAACACCTTTCTTAAGTGTTATTATTAATGTACAATATCTTTACCAGAACACCTTTCTTAAGTGTTATTATTAATGTACTATATCTTTACCAGAACACCTTCTTAAGTGTTATTATTAATGTACTATATCTTTACCAGAACACCTTCTTAAGTGTTATTGTTAATGTACTATATCTTTACCAGAACACCTTCTTAAGTGTTATTATTAATGTACCATATCTTTACCAGAACACCTTTCTTAAGTGTTATTATTAATGTACTATATCTTTACCAGAACACCTTTCTTAAGTGTTATTGTTAACGTACTATATCTTACCAGAACACCTTTTAAGTGTTATTATTAATGTACTATATCTTTACCAGAACACCTTCTTAAGTGTTATTGTTAATGTACTATATCTTTACCAGAACACCTTCTTAAGTGTTATTATTAATGTACTATATCTTTACCAGAACACCTTTCTTAAGTGTTATTATTAATGTACCATATCTTTACCAGAACACCTTTTTAAGTGTTATTATTAATGTACTATATCTTTACCAGAACACCTTTCTTAAGTGTTATTATTAATGTACTATATCTTTACCAGAACACCTTTCTTAAGTGTTATTATTAATGTACTATATCTTTACCAGAACACCTTTCTTAAGTGTTATTATTAATGTACTATATCTTTACCAGAACACCTTCTTAAGTGTTATTATTAATGTACTATATCTTTACCAGAACACCTTCTTAAGTGTTATTATTAATGTACTATATCTTTACCAGAACACCTTCTTAAGTGTTATTATTAATGTACTATATCTTTACCAGAACACCTTTCTTAAGTGTTATTATTAATGTACTATATCTTTACCAGAACACCTTCTTAAGTGTTATTATTAATGTACTATATCTTACCAGAACACCTTCTTAAGTGTTATTATTAATGTACTATATCTTTACCAGAACACCTTTCTTAAGTGTTATTATTAATGTACTATATCTTTACCAGAACACCTTCTTAAGTGTTATTATTAATGTACTATATCTTTACCAGAACACCTTCTTAAGTGTTATTATTAATGTACTATATCTTTACCAGAACACCTTCTTAAGTGTTATTATTAATGTACTATATCTTTACCAGAACACCTTCTTAAGTGTTATTATTAATGTACTATATCTTTACCAGAACACCTTCTTAAGTGTTATTATTAATGTACTATATCTTTACCAGAACACCTTTCTTAAGTGTTTATTATCTTAATTATTAATGTACTATATCTTTACCAGAACACCTTTCTTAAGTGTTATTATTAATGTACTATATCTTTACCAGAACACCTTTCTTAAGTGTTATTATTAATGTACTATATCTTTACCAGAACACCTTTCTTAAGTGTTATTATTAATGTACTATATCTTTACCAGAACACCTTCTTAAGTGTTATTATTAATGTACTATATCTTTACCAGAACACCTTTCTTAAGTGTTATTATTAATGTACTATATCTTTACCAGAACACCTTTTTAAGTGTTATTATTAATGTACTATATCTTTACCAGAACACCTTTCTTAAGTGTTATTATTAATGTACTATATCTTTACCAGAACACCTTTCTTAAGTGTTATTATTAATGTACTATATCTTTACCAGAACACCTTCTTAAGTGTTATTATTAATGTACTATATCTTTACCAGAACACCTTTCTTAAGTGTTATTATTAATGTACTATATCTTTACCAGAACACCTTTCTTAAGTGTTATTATTAATGTACTATATCTTTACCAGAACACCTTTCTTAAGTGTTATTATTAATGTACTATATCTTTACCAGAACACCTTCTTAAGTGTTATTGTTAATGTACTATATCTTTACCAGAACACCTTCTTAAGTGTTATTATTAATGTACTATATCTTTACCAGAACACCTTCTTAAGTGTTATTATTAATGTACTATATCTTTACCAGAACACCTTTACTTAAGTGTTATTGTTAATGTACTATATCTTTACCAGAACACCTTTCTTAAGTGTTATTGTTAATGTACTATATCTTTACCAGAACACCTTTCTTAAGTGTTATTATTAATGTACTATATCTTTACCAGAACACCTTTCTTAAGTGTTATTATTAATGTACTATATCTTTACCAGAACACCTTTCTTAAGTGTTATTATTAATGTACTATATCTTTACCAGAACACCTTTTTAAGTGTTATTATTAATGTACTATATCTTTACCAGAACACCTTTCTTAAGTGTTATTATTAATGTACTATATCTTTACCAGAACACCTTTCTTAAGTGTTATTATTAATGTACTATATATCTTTACCAGAACACCTTTCTTAAGTGTTATTATTAATGTACTATATCTTTACCAGAACACCTTTCTTAAGTGTTATTATTAATGTACTATATCTTTACCAGAACACCTTTCTTAAGTGTTATTATTAATGTACTATATCTTTACCAGAACACCTTCTTAAGTGTTATTATTAATGTACTATATCTTTACCAGAACACCTTCTTAAGTGTTATTATTAATGTACTATATCTTTACCAGAACACCTTCTTAAGTGTTATTATTAATGTACTTATCTTTACCAGAACACCTTCTTAAGTGTTATTATTAATGTACTATATCTTTACCAGAACACCTTCTTAAGTGTTATTATTAATGTACTATATCTTTACCAGAACACCTTTCTTAAGTGTTATTATTAATGTACTATATCTTTACCAGAACACCTTTCTTAAGTGTTATTATTAATGTACTATATCTTTACCAGAACACCTTTCTTAAGTGTTATTATTAATGTACTATATCTTTACCAGAACACCTTCTTAAGTGTTATTATTAATGTACTATATCTTTACCAGAACACCTTTCTTAAGTGTTATTATTAATGTACTATATCTTTACCAGAACACCTTCTTTGTTATTATTAATGTACTATATCTTTACCAGAACACCTTCTTAAGTGTTATTATTAATGTACTATATCTTTACCAGAACACCTTCTTAAGTGTTATTATTAATGTACTATATCTTTACCAGAACACCTTCTTAAGTGTTATTATTAATGTACTATATCTTTACCAGAACACCTTCTTAAGTGTTATTATTAATGTACTATATCTTTACCAGAACACCTTCTTAAGTGTTATTATTAATGTACTATATCTTTACCAGAACACCTTCTTAAGTGTTATTATTAATGTACTATATCTTTACCAGAACACCTTTCTTAAGTGTTATTATTAATGTACTATATCTTTACCAGAACACCTTTCTTAAGTGTTATTGTTAATGTACTATATCTTTACCAGAACACCTTTCTTAAGTGTTATTATTAATGTACTATATCTTTAACAGAACACCTTCTTAAGTGTTATTGTTAATGTACTATATCTTTACCAGAACACCTTTCTTAAGTGTTATTGTTAATGTACTATATCTTTACCAGAACACCTTTCTTAAGTGTTATTATTAATGTACTATATCTTTACCAGAACACCTTTCTTAAGTGTTATTATTAATGTACTATATCTTTACCAGAACACCTTTCTTAAGTGTTATTATTAATGTACTATATCTTTACCAGAACACCTTCTTAAGTGTTATTATTAATGTACTATATCTTTACCAGAACACCTTCTTAAGTGTTATTATTAATGTACTATATCTTTACCAGAACACCTTCTTAAGTGTTATTATTAATGTACTATATCTTTACCAGAACACCTTCTTAAGTGTTATTATTAATGTACTATATCTTTACCAGAACACCTTTCTTAAGTGTTATTATTAATGTACTATATCTTTACCAGAACACCTTCTTAAGTGTTATTATTAATGTACTATATCTTTACCAGAACACCTTCTTAAGTGTTATTATTAATGTACTTTACCAGAACACCTTCTTAAGTGTTATTATTAACACCTTATCTTTACCAGAACACCTTCTTAAGTGTTATTATTAATGTACTATATCTTTACCAGAACACCTTCTTAAGTGTTATTATTAATGTACTATATCTTTACCAGAACACCTTCTTAAGTGTTATTATTAATGTACTATATCTTTACCAGAACACCTTCTTAAGTGTTATTATTAATGTACTATATCTTTACCAGAACACCTTCTTAAGTGTTATTATTAATGTACTATATCTTTACCAGAACACCTTCTTAAGTGTTATTATTAATGTACTATATCTTTACCAGAACACCTTCTTAAGTGTTATTATTAATGTACTATATCTTTACCAGAACACCTTCTTAAGTGTTATTATTAATGTACTATATCTTTACCAGAACACCTTCTTAAGTGTTATTATTAATGTACTATATCTTTACCAGAACACCTTTCTTAAGTGTTATTATTAATGTACTATATCTTTACCAGAACACCTTTCTTAAGTGTTATTATTAATGTACTATATCTTTACCAGAACACCTTTCTTAAGTGTTATTGTTAATGTACTATATCTTTACCAGAACACCTTTCTTAAGTGTTATTATTAATGTACCATATCTTTACCAGAACACCTTTCTAAGTGTTATTATTAATGTACTATATCTTTACCAGAACACCTTTTTTAATTATCATTATTAATGTACTATATCTTTACCAGAACACCTTTCTTAAGTGTTATTATTAATGTACCATATCTTTACCAGAACACCTTTTTAAGTGTTATTATTAATGTACTATATCTTTACCAGAACACCTTTCTTAAGTGTTATTATTAATGTACTATATCTTTACCAGAACACCTTTCTTAAGTGTTATTATTAATGTACTATATCTTTACCAGAACACCTTTCTTAAGTGTTATTATTAATGTACTTAATGTACCAGAACATCTTTCTTAAGTGTTATTATTAACACCTTATCTTTACCAGAACACCTTCTTAAGTGTTATTATTAATGTACTATATCTTTACCAGAACACCTTTCTTAAGTGTTATTATTAATGTACAATATCTTTACCAGAACACCTTTCTTAAGTGTTATTAGTAATGTACAATGTCTTTACCAGAACACCTTTCTTAAGTGTTATTATTAATGTACTATATCTTTACCAGAACACCTTTTAAGTGTTATTATTAATGTACTATATCTTTACCAGAACACCTTCTTAAGTGTTATTATTAATGTACTATATACTTTTACCAGAACACCTTCTTAAGTGTTATTATTAATGTACTATATCTTTACCAGAACACCTTCTTAAGTGTTATTATTAATGTACTATATCTTTACCAGAACACCTTTCTTAAGTGTTATTGTTAATGTACTATATCTTTACCAGAACACCTTTCTTAAGTGTTATTAATGTACTATATCTTTACCAGAACACCTTTTAAGTGTTATTATTAATGTACTATATCTTTACCAGAACACCTTCTTAAGTGTTATTATTAATGTACTATATCTTTACCAGAACACCTTCTTAAGTGTTATTATTAATGTACTATATCTTTACCAGAACACCTTCTTAAGTGTTATTATTAATGTACTACCAGAACACCTTCTTAAGTATTATTAATGTACTATATCTTTACCAGAACACCTTCTTAAGTGTTATTATTAATGTACTATATCTTTACCAGAACACCTTCTTAAGTGTTATTATTAATGTACTATATCTTTACCAGAACACCTTCTTAAGTGTTATTATTAATGTACTATATCTTTACCAGAACACCTTCTTAAGTGTTATTATTAATGTACTATATCTTTACCAGAACACCTTCTTAAGTGTTATTATTAATGTACTATATCTTTACCAGAACACCTTCTTAAGTGTTATTATTAATGTACTATATCTTTACCAGAACACCTTTCTTAAGTGTTATTATTAATGTACTATATCTTTACCAGAACACCTTTCTTAAGTGTTATTATTAATGTACTATATCTTTACCAGAACACCTTCTTAAGTGTTATTATTAATGTACTATATCTTTACCAGAACACCTTCTTAAGTGTTATTATTAATGTACTATATCTTTACCAGAACACCTTCTTAAGTGTTTTATTAATGTACCATATCTTTACCAGAACACCTTTTTAAGTGTTATTATTAATGTACTATATCTTTACCAGAACACCTTTCTTAAGTGTTATTATTAATGTACTATATCTTTACCAGAACACCTTTCTTAAGTGTTATTATTAATGTACTATATCTTTACCAGAACACCTTTCTTAAGTGTTATTATTAATGTACTATATCTTTACCAGAACACCTTTCTTAAGTGTTATTATTAATGTACTATATCTTTACCAGAACACCTTTCTTAAGTGTTATTATTAATGTACTATATCTTTACCAGAACACCTTTCTTAAGTGTTATTATTAATGTACTATATCTTTACCAGAACACCTTTCTTAAGTGTTATTATTAATGTACTATATCTTTACCAGAACACCTTTCTTAAGTGTTATTGTTAATGTACTATATCTTTACCAGAACACCTTTCTTAAGTGTTATTATTAATGTACCTTTACCAGAACACCTTTCTTAAGTGTTATTGTTAATGTACTATATCTTTACCAAAACACCTTTTTTTAATTATCATTATTAATGTACTATATCTTTACCAGAACACCTTTCTTAAGTGTTATTATTAATGTACTATATCTTTACCAGAACACCTTTTTAAGTGTTATTATTAATGTACTATATCTTTACCAGAACACCTTTCTTAAGTGTTATTATTAATGTACTATATCTTTACCAGAACACCTTTCTTAAGTGTTATTATTAATGTACTATATCTTTACCAGAACACCTTCTTTTAAGTGTTATTATTAATGTACCATATCTTTACCAGAACACCTTTCTTAAGTGTTATTATTAATGTACTATATCTTTACCAGAACACCTTCTTAAGTGTTATTATTAATGTACTATATCTTTACCAGAACACCTTCTTAAGTGTTATTATTAATGTACTATATCTTTACCAGAACACCTTCTTAAGTGTTATTATTAATGTACTATATCTTTACCAGAACACCTTCTTAAGTGTTATTATTAATGTACTATATCTTTACCAGAACACCTTCTTAAGTGTTATTGTTAATGTACTATATTACCAGAACACCTTAAGTGTTATTACTAATATCTATCTTTACCAGAACACCTTCTTAAGTGTTATTATTATTAATGTACTATATCTTTACCAGAACACCTTCTTAAGTGTTATTATTAATGTACTATATCTTTACCAGAACACCTTCTTAAGTGTTATTATTAATGTACTATATCTTTACCAGAACACCTTCTTAAGTGTTATTATTAATGTACTATATCTTTACCAGAACACCTTCTTAAGTGTTATTATTAATGTACTATATCTTTACCAGAACACCTTCTTAAGTGTTATTATTAATGTACTATATCTTTACCAGAACACCTTCTTAAGTGTTATTATTAATGTACTATATCTTTACCAGAACACCTTCTTAAGTGTTATTATTAATGTACTATATCTTTACCAGAACACCTTCTTAAGTGTTATTATTAATGTACTATATCTTTACCAGAACACCTTTCTTAAGTGTTATTATTAATGTACTATATCTTTACCAGAACACCTTTTTAAGTGTTATTATTAATGTACTATATCTTTACGAGAACACCGTTTTAAGTGTTATTATTAATGTACAATATCTTTACCAGAACACCTTCTTAAGTGTTATTATTAATGTACTATATCTTTACCAGAACACCTTTCTTAAGTGTTATTATTAATGTACTATATCTTTACCAGAACACCTTTCTTAAGTGTTATTATTAATGTACTATATCTTTACCAGAACACCTTCTTAAGTGTTATTATTAATGTACTATATCTTTACCAGAACACCTTTCTTAAGTGTTATTATTAATGTACAATATCTTTACCAGAACACCTTTCTTAAGTGTTATTATTAATGTACTATATCTTTACCAGAACACCTTTCTTAAGTGTTATTATTAATGTACTATATCTTTAACAGAACACCTTTTAAGTGTTATTATTAATGTACTATATCTTTACCAGAACACCTGTTATTATTAATGTACTATATCTTTACCAGAACACCTTTCTTAAGTGTTATTATTAATGTACTATATCTTTACCAGAACACCTTCTTAAGTGTTATTATTAATGTACTATATCTTTACCAGAACACCTTCTTAAGTGTTATTATTAATGTACTATATCTTTACCAGAACACCTTTCTTAAGTGTTATTATTAATGTACTATATCTTTACCAGAACACCTTTTTAAGTGTTATTATTAATGTACTATATCTTTACCAGAACACCTTTCTTAAGTGTTATTATTAATGTACTATATCTTTACCAGAACACCTTTCTTAAGTGTTATTATTAATGTACTATATCTTTACCAGAACACCTTTCTTAAGTGTTATTGTTAATGTACTATATCTTTACCAGAACACCTTTCTTAAGTGTTATTATTAATGTACTATATCTTTACCAGAACACCTTTCTTAAGTGTTATTATTAATGTACTATATCTTTACCAGAACACCTTTCTTAAGTGTTATTATTAATGTACTATATCTTTACCAGAACACCTTCTTAAGTGTTATTATTAATGTACTATATCTTTACCAGAACACCTTCTTAAGTGTTATTATTAATGTACTATATCTTTACCAGAACACCTTCTTAAGTGTTATTATTAATGTACTATATCTTTACCAGAACACCTTTCTTAAGTGTTATTATTAATGTACTATATCTTTACCAGAACACCTTTCTTAAGTGTTATTATTAATGTACCAGAACACCTTCTTATATCTTTACCAGAACACCTTCTTAAGTGTTATTATTAATGTACTATATCTTTACCAGAACACCTTTCTTAAGTGTTATTATTAATGTACCTATCTTTACCAGAACACCTTTCTTAAGTGTTATTATTAATGTACTATATCTTTACCAGAACACCTTTCTTAAGTGTTATTATTAATGTATTATATATCTTTACCAGAACACCTTTCTTAAGTGTTATTATTAATGTACTATATCTTTACCAGAACACCTTTCTTAAGTGTTATTATTAATGTACTATATCTTTACCAGAACACCTTTCTTAAGTGTTATTATTAATGTACTATATCTTTTAAGTGTTATTATTAATGTACTATATCTTTACCAGAACACCTTTCTTAAGTGTTATTATTAATGTACTATATCTTTACCAGAACACCTTCTTAAGTGTTATTATTAATGTACTATATCTTTACCAGAACACCTTTCTTAAGTGTTATTATTAATGTACTATATCTTTACCAGAACACCTTCTTAAGTGTTATTATTAATGTACTATATCTTTACCAGAACACCTTTCTTAAGTGTTATTATTAATGTACTATATCTTTACCAGAACACCTTTTAAGTGTTATTATTAATGTACTATATCTTTACCAGAACACCTTCTTAAGTGTTATTATTAATGTACTATATCTTTACCAGAACACCTTCTTAAGTGTTATTATTAATGTACTATATCTTTACCAGAACACCTTCTTAAGTGTTATTATTAATGTACTATATCTTTACCAGAACACCTTTTAAGTGTTATTATTAATGTACTATTACCAGAACACCTTCTTAAGTTATTATTAATGTACTATATCTTTACCAGAACACCTTTCTTAAGTGTTATTGTTAATGTACTATATCTTTACCAGAACACCTTTCTTAAGTGTTATTATTAATGTACTATATCTTTACCAGAACACCTTCTTAAGTGTTATTATTAATGTACTATATCTTTACCAGAACACCTTCTTAAGTGTTATTATTAATGTACTATATCTTTACCAGAACACCTTCTTAAGTGTTATTATTAATGTACTATATCTTTACCAGAACACCTTCTTAAGTGTTATTATTAATGTACTATATCTTTACCAGAACACCTTTCTTAAGTGTTATTATTAATGTACTATATCTTTACCAGAACACCTTTCTTAAGTGTTATTATTAATGTACTATATCTTTACCAGAACACCTTTCTTAAGTGTTATTATTAATGTACTATATCTTTACCAGAACACCTTTCTTAAGTGTTATTATTAATGTACTATATCTTTACCAGAACACCTTCTTAAGTGTTATTATTAATGTACTATATCTTTACCAGAACACCTTCTTAAGTGTTATTATTAATGTACTATATCTTTACCAGAACACCTTTCTTAAGTGTTATTATTAATGTACTATATCTTTACCAGAACACCTTCTTAAGTGTTATTATTAATGTACTATATCTTTACCAGAACACCTTCTTAAGTGTTATTATTAATGTACTATATCTTTACCAGAACACCTTTCTTAAGTGTTATTATTAATGTACTATATCTTTACCAGAACACCTTTCTTAAGTGTTATTATTAATGTACTATATCTTTACCAGAACACCTTCTTAAGTGTTATTATTAATGTACTATATCTTTACCAGAACACCTTCTTAAGTGTTATTATTAATGTACTATATCTTTACCAGAACACCTTCTTAAGTGTTATTATTAATGTACTATATCTTTACCAGAACACCTTCTTAAGTGTTATTATTAATGTACTATATCTTTACCAGAACACCTTCTTAAGTGTTATTATTAATGTACTATATCTTTACCAGAACACCTTATATCTTAACCAGAACACCTTCTTAAGTTTATTATTAATGTACTATATCTTTACCAGAACACCTTTCTTAAGTGTTATTATTAATGTACTATATCTTTACCAGAACACCTTTCTTAAGTGTTATTATTAATGTACTATATCTTTACCAGAACACCTTTCTTAAGTGTTATTATTAATGTACTATATCTTTACCAGAACACCTTTCTTAAGTGTTATTATTAATGTACTATATCTTTACCAGAACACCTTTCTTAAGTGTTATTATTAATGTACTATATCTTTACCAGAACACCTTCTTAAGTGTTATTATTAATGTACTATATCTTTACCAGAACACCTTTCTTAAGTGTTATTATTAATGTACTATATCTTTACCAGAACACCTTCTTAAGTGTTATTATTAATGTACTATATCTTTACCAGAACACCTTTCTTAAGTGTTATTATTAATGTACTATATCTTTACCAGAACACCTTTCTTAAGTGTTATTATTAATGTACTATATCTTTACCAGAACACCTTTCTTAAGTGTTATTATTAATGTACTATATCTTTACCAGAACACCTTTCTTAAGTGTTATTATTAATGTACTATATCTTTACCAGAACACCTTCTTAAGTGTTATTATTAATGTACTATATCTTTACCAGAACACCTTTCTTAAGTGTTATTATTAATGTACTATATCTTTACCAGAACACCTTCTTAAGTGTTATTATTAATGTACTATATCTTTACCAGAACACCTTCTTAAGTGTTATTATTAATGTACTATATCTTTACCAGAACACCTTCTTAAGTGTTATTATTAATGTACTATATCTTTACCAGAACACCTTCTTAAGTGTTATTATTAATGTACTATATCTTTACCAGAACACCTTTCTTAAGTGTTATTATTAATGTACTATATCTTTACCAGAACACCTTTCTTAAGTGTTATTATTAATGTACTATATCTTTACCAGAACACCTTTCTTAAGTGTTATTATTAATGTACTATATCTTTACCAGAACACCTTTCTTAAGTGTTATTATTAATGTACTATATCTTTACCAGAACACCTTCTTAAGTGTTATTATTAATGTACTATATCTTTACCAGAACACCTTTCTTAAGTGTTATTATTAATGTACTATATCTTTACCAGAACACCTTCTTAAGTGTTATTGTTAATGTACTATATCTTTACCAGAACACCTTCTTAAGTGTTATTATTAATGTACTATATCTTTACCAGAACACCTTCTTAAGTGTTATTGTTAATGTACTATATCTTTACCAGAACACCTTTTAAGTGTTAAGTTAATGTATTATCTTTACCAGAACACCTTCTTAAGTTAATTAATGTACTATATCTTTACCAGAACACCTTTCTTAAGTGTTATTATTAATGTACTATATCTTTACCAGAACACCTTTCTTAAGTGTTATTATTAATGTACTATATCTTTACCAGAACACCTTTCTTAAGTGTTATTATTAATGTACTATATCTTTACCAGAACACCTTCTTAAGTGTTATTATTAATGTACTATATCTTTACCAGAACACCTTTCTTAAGTGTTATTATTAATGTACTATATCTTTACCAGAACACCTTCTTAAGTGTTATTATTAATGTACTATATCTTTACCAGAACACCTTCTTAAGTGTTATTATTAATGTACTATATCTTTACCAGAACACCTTTCTTAAGTGTTATTATTAATGTACTATATCTTTACCAGAACACCTTCTTAAGTGTTATTATTAATGTACTATATCTTTACCAGAACACCTTTCTTAAGTGTTATTATTAATGTACTATATCTTTACCAGAACACCTTTCTTAAGTGTTATTATTAATGTACTATATCTTTACCAGAACACCTTCTTAAGTGTTATTATTAATGTACTATATCTTTACCAGAACACCTTCTTAAGTGTTATTATTAATGTACTATATCTTTACCAGAACACCTTCTTAAGTGTTATTATTAATGTACTATATCTTTACCAGAACACCTTTCTTAAGTGTTATTATTAATGTACTATATCTTTACCAGAACACCTTCTTAAGTGTTATTATTAATGTACTATATCTTTACCAGAACACCTTCTTAAGTGTTATTATTAATGTACTATATCTTTACCAGAACACCTTCTTAAGTGTTATTATTAATGTACTATATCTTTACCAGAACACCTTAAGTGTTATTATTAATGTACTATATCTTTACCAGAACACCTTTCTTAAGTGTTATTATTAATGTACTATATCTTTACCAGAACACCTTTCTTAAGTGTTATTATTAATGTACTATATCTTTACCAGAACACCTTTCTTAAGTGTTATTATTAATGTACTATATCTTTACCAGAACACCTTCTTAAGTGTTATTATTAATGTACTATATCTTTACCAGAACACCTTCTTAAGTGTTATTATTAATGTACTATATCTTTACCAGAACACCTTTCTTAAGTGTTATTATTAATGTACTATATCTTTACCAGAACACCTTTCTTAAGTGTTATTATTAATGTACTATATCTTTACCAGAACACCTTTCTTAAGTGTTATTATTAATGTACTATATCTTTACCAGAACACCTTTCTTAAGTGTTATTATTAATGTACTATATCTTTACCAGAACACCTTTCTTAAGTGTTATTATTAATGTACTATATCTTTACCAGAACACCTTCTTAAGTGTTATTATTAATGTACTATATCTTTACCAGAACACCTTCTTAAGTGTTATTATTAATGTACTATATCTTTACCAGAACACCTTCTTAAGTGTTATTATTAATGTACTATATCTTACCAGAACACCTTCTTAAGTGTTATTATTAATGTACCATATCTTTACCAGAACACCTTTTTAAGTGTTATTATTAATGTACTATATCTTTACCAGAACACCTTTCTTAAGTGTTATTATTAATGTACCATATCTTTACCAGAACACCTTAAGTGTTATTATTAATGTACTTTCTTATATCTTACCAGAACACCTGTTATTTATTATTAATGTACTATATCTTTACCAGAACACCTTTCTTAAGTGTTATTGTTAATGTACTATATCTTTACCAGAACACCTTTCTTAAGTGTTATTATTAATGTACCATATCTTTACCAGAACACCTTCTTAAGTGTTATTATTAATGTACTATATCTTTACCAGAACACCTTTCTTAAGTGTTATTATTAATGTACTATCTTTACCAGAACACCTTTCTTAAGTGTTATTATTAATGTACTATATCTTTACCAGAACACCTTTCTTAAGTGTTATTATTAATGTACCATATCTTTACCAGAACACCTTTTAAGTTAAGTGTTATTAAATGTACTATATCTTTACCAGAACACCTTCTTAAGTGTTATTATTAATGTACTATATCTTTACCAGAACACCTTTCTTAAGTGTTATTATTAATGTACTATATCTTTACCAGAACACCTTCTTAAGTGTTATTATTAATGTACTATATTTTACCAGAACACCTTCTTAAGTGTTATTATTAATGTACTATATCTTTACCAGAACACCTTCTTAAGTGTTATTATTAATGTACTATATCTTTACCAGAACACCTTTCTTAAGTGTTATTATTAATGTACTATATCTTTACCAGAACACCTTCTTAAGTGTTATTATTAATGTACTATATCTTTACCAGAACACCTTCTTAAGTGTTATTATTAATGTACTATATCTTTACCAGAACACCTTCTTAAGTGTTATTATTAATGTACTATATCTTTACCAGAACACCTTCTTAAGTGTTATTATTAATGTACTATATCTTTACCAGAACACCTTTCTTAAGTGTTATTATTAATGTACTATATCTTTACCAGAACACCTTCTTAAGTGTTATTATTAATGTACTATATCTTTACCAGAACACCTTTCTTAAGTGTTATTATTAATGTACTATATCTTTACCAGAACACCTTTCTTAAGTGTTATTATTAATGTACTATATCTTTACCAGAACACCTTTCTTAAGTGTTATTATTAATGTACTATATCTTTACCAGAACACCTTTCTTAAGTGTTATTATTAATGTACTATATCTTTTACCAGAACACCTTTCTTAAGTGTTATTATTAATGTACTATATCTTTACCAGAACACCTTCTTAAGTTTATTATTAATGTACTATATCTTTACCAGAACACCTTTCTTAAGTGTTATTATTAATGTACTATATCTTTACCAGAACACCTTCTTAAGTGTTATTATTAATGTACTATATCTTTACCAGAACACCTTCTTAAGTGTTATTATTAATGTACTATATCTTTACCAGAACACCTTCTTAAGTGTTATTATTAATGTACTATATCTTTACCAGAACACCTTCTTAAGTGTTATTATTAATGTACTATATCTTTACCAGAACACCTTCTTAAGTGTTATTATTAATGTACTATATCTTTACCAGAACACCTTCTTAAGTGTTATTATTAATGTACTATATCTTTACCAGAACACCTTCTTAAGTGTTATTATTAATGTACTATATCTTTACCAGAACACCTTCTTAAGTGTTATTATTAATGTACTATATCTTTACCAGAACACCTTCTTAAGTGTTATTATTAATGTACTATATCTTTACCAGAACACCTTTCTTAAGTGTTATTATTAATGTACTATATCTTTACCAGAACACCTTCTTAAGTGTTATTATTAATGTACTATATCTTTACCAGAACACCTTCTTAAGTGTTATTATTAATGTACCATATCTTTACCAGAACACCTTTTTAAGTGTTATTATTAATGTACTATATCTTTACCAGAACACCTTTCTTAAGTGTTATTATTAATGTACTATATCTTTACCAGAACACCTTTCTTAAGTGTTATTATTAATGTACTATATCTTTACCAGAACACCTTTCTTAAGTGTTATTATTAATGTACTATATCTTTACCAGAACACCTTTCTTAAGTGTTATTATTAATGTACTATATCTTTACCAGAACACCTTTCTTAAGTGTTATTATTAATGTACTATATCTTTACCAGAACACCTTTCTTAAGTGTTATTATTAATGTACTATATCTTTACCAGAACACCTTTCTTAAGTGTTATTATTAATGTACTATATCTTTACCAGAACACCTTTCTTAAGTGTTATTATTAATGTACTATATCTTTACCAGAACACCTTCTTAAGTGTTATTATTAATGTACTATATCTTTACCAGAACACCTTTCTTAAGTGTTATTATTAATGTACTATATCTTTACCAGAACACCTTCTTAAGTGTTATTGTTATTAATGTACTATATCTTTACCAGAACACCTTTCTTAAGTGTTATTGTTAATGTACTATATCTTTACCAGAACACCTTCTTAAGTGTTATTATTAATGTACTATATCTTTACCAGAACACCTTCTTAAGTGTTATTATTAATGTACTATATCTTTACCAGAACACCTTTCTTAAGTGTTATTATTAATGTACTATATCTTTACCAGAACACCTTTCTTAAGTGTTATTATTAATGTACTATATCTTTACCAGAACACCTTCTTAAGTGTTATTATTAATGTACTATATCTTTACCAGAACACCTTCTTAAGTGTTATTATTAATGTACTATATCTTTACCAGAACACCTTTCTTAAGTGTTATTATTAATGTACTATATCTTTACCAGAACACCTTCTTAAGTGTTATTATTAATGTACTATATCTTTACCAGAACACCTTTCTTAAGTGTTATTATTAATGTACTATATCTTTACCAGAACACCTTCTTAAGTGTTATTATTAATGTACTATATCTTTACCAGAACACCTTTCTTAAGTGTTATTATTAATGTACTATATCTTTACCAGAACACCTTCTTAAGTGTTATTATTAATGTACTATATCTTTACCAGAACACCTTTCTTAAGTGTTATTATTAATGTACTATATCTTTACCAGAACACCTTTCTTAAGTGTTATTAATGTACTAACCAGAACACCTTTCTAAGTGTTATTTTAATGTACATATCTTTACCAGAACACCTTTCTTAAGTGTTATTATTAATGTACTATATCTTTACCAGAACACCTTCTTAAGTGTTATTATTAATGTACCTATCTTTACCAGAACACCTTTCTTAAGTGTTATTATTAATGTACTATATCTTTACCAGAACACCTTCTTAAGTGTTATTATTAATGTACTATATCTTTACCAGAACACCTTCTTAAGTGTTATTATTAATGTACTATATCTTTACCAGAACACCTTTCTTAAGTGTTATTATTAATGTACTATATCTTTACCAGAACACCTTTCTTAAGTGTTATTATTAATGTACTATATCTTTACCAGAACACCTTTCTTAAGTGTTATTATTAATGTACTATATCTTTACCAGAACACCTTCTTAAGTGTTATTGTTAATGTACTATATCTTTACCAGAACACCTTCTTAAGTGTTATTATTAATGTACTATATCTTTACCAGAACACCTTAAGTGTTATTATTAATGTACTATATCTTTACCAGAACACCTTCTTAAGTGTTATTATTAATGTACTATATCTTTACCAGAACACCTTCTTAAGTGTTATTATTAATGTACTATATCTTTACCAGAACACCTTTCTTAAGTGTTATTATTAATGTACTATATCTTTACCAGAACACCTTCTTAAGTGTTATTATTAATGTACTATATCTTTACCAGAACACCTTTCTTAAGTGTTATTATTAATGTACTATATCTTTACCAGAACACCTTCTTAAGTGTTATTATTAATGTACTATATCTTTACCAGAACACCTTCTTAAGTGTTATTATTAATGTACTATATCTTTACCAGAACACCTTTCTTAAGTGTTATTATTAATGTACTATATCTTTATTTCTTAAGTGTTATTATTAATGTACTTATCTTTACCAGAACACCTTTCTTAAGTGTTATTATTAATGTACTATATCTTTACCAGAACACCTTCTTAAGTGTTATTATTAATGTACTATATCTTTACCAGAACACCTTCTTAAGTGTTATTATTAATGTACTATATCTTTACCAGAACACCTTCTTAAGTGTTATTATTAATGTACCTTGTTATTATTAATGTACTATATCTTTACAGAACACCTTTCTTAAGTGTTATTATTAATGTACTATATCTTTACCAGAACACCTTCTTAAGTGTTATTATTAATGTATGATCTACCTTTACACCTTCTTAAGTGTTATTGTTAATGTACTATATCTTCCACCACCTTTTACCAGAACACCTTTCTTAAGTGTTATTATTAATGTACTATATCCAGAACACCTTCTTAAGTGTTATTATTAATGTACTATATCTTTACCAGAACACCTTCTTAAGTGTTATTATTAATGTACCATATCTTTACGAGAACACCTTTTTAAGTTTTATTATTAATGTACTATATCTTTACCAGAACACCTTTCTTAAGTGTTCTTGTTAACGTACTATATCTTTACCAGAACACCTTTCTTAAGTGTTATTGTTAATATATCTTTACCAGAACACCTTTCTTAAGTGTTATTATTAATGTACTATATCTTTACCAGAACACCTTTCTTAAGTGTTATTATTAATGTACTATATCTTTACCAGAACACCTTTTTAAGTGTTATTGTTAACATACTATATCTTACCAGAACACCTTTTTAAGTGTTTTATTAATGTACCATATCTTTAACAGAACACCCTTTTAAGTGTTATTATTAATGTACTATATATTTACCAGAACACAAAAGTGTTATAGTCGTGATAGTCAGTTCTTTTGTTAGTTTAATATTACTCTGTCAGCGAAAGATGTTGCTACTTGGTTATTTCCTTCTATCTCCCTACAAGCTCAGCAGTAAACATGAAGGATTATAAGACTACAAATCGGGTTCCATTTAACAGTGGGCAGAACACAGACAGCCAATTGTATAATCTTGCACTTAACGACAAATAAACTCTCCTTGTGTTCAGAGGTTCTATATTAGAGATAGTTATGACTAAACTTTGGAGCCTTAACTTTGTTTAACTTATGTGTCATATAAAGTGTTGTTCAGATAGAAAATACAAAATATGAATCTCTATTACTGAATTTTGATCCTGCACTATAAGTCTGAGTTGTTGAATTACATAAGAACTTTGTTTCTTAGAGTTCGTCAGTACTCACTTGTTTCTAAAATACTATGTCTATAAAACTGATTAATTAATTAAGAATGACTAATTAATTAAAAATAATTGTTTCTACAAACTATGTGATCAAAATTCATGTACCAAAATAAAAAAACATATGTTGTTGAGTATTACATTTCCAAAAAGTTAAAATTTTGAAAAGTAATGTTAAATTTCTGCTTTCAAAACTAGCGAAATGGTGCTGTTGTAAATTTATTATTTTAAGTTATTTATCGATTCCTCTGAGTGGATTCAGCAGATAGCTAAATGTGGCTTTGCTATAAAAAAACACACAAACACTTGAGCGATTTAATAAAAATATCTTGAGATCCAGTCCACTTAAAGACAACAAACAACTTTTTGTTGTGGTCTGACATGGCCAAGTCGGTTAAGGCGTTCGACTAGTAATCCGAAGGTCGGGAGTTCGGATCCCCGTTGCACCAAACACGCTTGCTCTTTCAGCCGTGGGGGTGTTATAATGTGACAGTCAATCCTACTATTCGTTGGTAAAAGAGTAGCCCAAGAGTTGGTGGTGAGTAGTGATGACTAGATGCCTTCCCTCTTGTCTTTCACTACTAAATTGGGGACGTCTAGCGCAATTAGCCCTCGTCTAGCTTTGCGCAAAATTAAAAAACAAAATCAAACTTTTTATTTCTTCCTTGCGTTTATAGTGCCTTCGTTTCTACAGTGTTGCAAGTTGTAGGCCTAAATTTGCAAATGACAATAAAACAAAAATAAATCGCAAATTGTACCACGAATTACATAAAAATAAACTTGCTGACACAATTCCAGAGTTAATCGATCGAGTATCTGAGTTTACGCAGTAACTAAATCTGATACTAATACTAAAGTCACGAACACTAAGCTAGTGAAATTATTTAATTTGTTCATCTCGATGAAGTGTTTCTCTAATTCTCCTTTGATATTCTTACCCGAGAGGTAAAAACTCATTTAACAACCTCCAATATTTTGTACGTGACAGTTATCTATTAACAGACACCAATCCTCAAAAACGCTTTAAAATGCAATGGGTCATTTTAAAACATACGGTCTTAGGTGAGAAATTCCGATTTTTTAAAAAGCCTTACATCTATGAATTTAATCTAATAATTTATTCATAGCGCCTGAGCAATTAATTTGTAAGCGTATTTTACGACATTATATCTCGTGAATCTCATCATTTTATACAAGCACCATTAATTGAATCATTGAATGGAACCGTTGTACATTCTAATAACTTTCTTTATTTATTTGTATTGTAAGTAAGTATTCATGCGATGATTATAATTTCTATCCCCCAACCCCACCCTCTCTTTTTTTAATTTCTGCTTTCGACTGGCTAACAACGGCAGTACAAATATATAGTTATGTTTACGCTTCCTAGGTGGCGGTATACTTTCACAATTCAAAATGGACGATTATGGTAAGTTGTTGTTGTAAACAACCTGTTAACTTTATATTCTGGTTTAATGTTTTAGATCTGCAATTATGTAAGAAATTGTGTGTAAGATAATAGCTTTTATTCAGTTGAATATGGAAAACTGGCTTAAAAGATAATCTTTTGAATGGTATGGGTGAAACAAAGCAGGTCAGATGACTCGGACGAGTGAGAATTGAAGTCATTTTAACTCGTGGAGTTTGGATCATATGATAATGAAAAGTTATCTGAAGTCAATTATACTATATTTTATAGTGGAAAACATTACGCGTCTATTGATGTACAAAGATATTAATGATGTGAATAATTTAATTTGAACGATAGACTCGTACATGTTTACAATGGAAAATGCTTGCACTGCGGTATTCAATTATTATATCCAGACAGAATGACTCATCATAAGAAAAATGAAAACCCAGTTAAACTTTCGTTAAAGGAGGGCATGCTCTACTATTTTATTAATGCAAGCCTGAAGACGTTTGCCATAAAAAAGGGAAAATGCTAAACATATTTAACTTGAATTGAGGTTGTTAAAGTCAAAATGCTGTTGCGTACTTAATATTTATTAGTGTTAAATTGTAAAAAAAAAAAAAACGTTTCATTTCTGGTTAAGAGAACGAACTGTGATGCATCTTAGTTATTGTTATAGCTAGATGAGATTGAATGTTTTGTTATCAGTATTTTAAACCTTTAGTATGGGAATTAATACATAAATTTTAGCTGTGGTAAATATTTCAGTATTTTGTTGATTATCTATCTAATTTCTTTCTTGTTGCTTATCTGAATTATAGAAATAAAACTTCATATTGCTTGATCGAACTAGATTCTGATGAAATATTATGATTCTACAATCTGATAGAAAATTGTGGAGAAATATTTATAAGGTGTCCCATAGTTTTACTTGTAAAGAATTCTAGGTGAATACATTTTATATTGCAGCTATAAAAATATTCTAAAACATCTGTTACACACAAAACCATAACCTTTGTTAACTTATTATTATTATTAGCAAACCATGCCAATGTTTATTCCAAGTAACAAAGTATCTAGTTAAGAAAACTAAATAATTTAGCTTAACAAACATAAGAGTGCATTGAAATTTCAAAATTCTGTACTGAATCAGTGTTTTCAGTAATGTGACAAAATATTAAGATCATTGCCACAAATGCTTTATTTTCTGTAATGACTTTTTCATCTGTAGTATTAGTTAGTACCTTTACATATTTTCATTTAAAACATTAGTACCATTAAAAGTACCTGAAAAAGATGTACATTTTTAGGTGCAATCATAACTTTTGTAACTTTGTATTAAGTTAACATTTTCAGTTTCTGAAATACATTTTGAACTAGCAGGCTGGACAATAAGGGACTATTTAAGGCTGCCTTTATATACTTTAAAAACTGGTATTTTAGGAAGTCATCAGTTCTCTGAACTGCTGGCCTCCATTACTGCCAGTGGCAATTCTAAGTCATTCACCACCTGAGAAAATAAAAAGTAGAGTAAGGCCCATATTTTCCAACTCTTAAACTTTTATTCGATTACTTTCAGAATTAAACTCAATGATATAAATATTTTTATCCTGTTTGTTCTCTCAAATAATCTTGTATAAGATCAGTATTATTTTTTCAAGAGAAAATATCCTATTTGTACAAGATATCTCTTTAATTCTACGAATATCCTAGTAGCCCTTTTCTCTGTTATTTCCACTAAGTCAATAGCCTATCATAAATTGGTACTAAATGCACCTAATATTTTAACTGAAACTTGAATAGTAATTTGTGTGGAGAAATAATTACTCTTTTCACTTGTGACTGATACATCTTTAAGTAAATCCTGTCTTTATTATTAACAACAGAACCTAATTGTATAATGATCACTCTTCACAACTTCAGTTCTTGGAACAGTATTCTCAGTAGGTTAATCTTTTGTGTGTGTGTGTGTCTGAAAGGTACATGGGTACAGTGTTTTAACTCTGGTTTATTGTGGATAAAGCAGATGAAGACAGTGAAACATTACTACCTGGATTGGATGCCTACCTATTGCAAGGTTAACCCATAACTACTCAATGGTACTAATTATACAGCTGAGTGGGCTGAAGATGTTAAGATGTAGTGTCTTGTTGAGGGCTACAGTGTGGGCAAAACTCAAACTTGCAATCTTTGAAGTACAAGTTAAAAGAAGGTAATCTTTGGGTCATGCCACCCTGCATCCTTGTTATTTGTTATAAAAAAAATAATAGTATTTTCCTTCATTAGCTTTTTTGACAATTTGGTATAGAATCATATGAAAAAATCCCTTACTGTCTGACTCCATACAATACAAATCAATGTGTTGAAACAGAACTTGTTTTCAAATTATGTATTTTCATTCCTTAAATACTAATGCCTACAACAACAATGTAAGGTTATGTTTTTTAGTAATAATATAGGTGCTTTTACCACATATAACTAAGTAGCCATTTGGATACTAGTTATTGGGATTTATGCATAATTTGCCTTATCCTGGACAGTTACATTCACTAAAATAAAATCATTAGAGAAATCACACACTAATCTTATAGTTTTCTTACTGTTCCTGTCTTAACGGGCCACCCTTATATTCTTACTCTATATAACAGGTTTTCATTGTTGTTAACAAGAAACTAGGCTTCTTAAGCTGTGTAATTTGGAGCCATTAACCAAAAAAATATATTTTGTTTGTGCTCTTGAGTATAATTGTTAGTATGAATCACAGTTTAATTTCAACTTTCTTCACTTCTTGGAAGGAAAGCCATTTTTAGCCTTGGACCAGCAAAGAAAATGATCACATTTCTTATGTTTGTTCATCTTGCCCTGAATGGAGTGATATGGAACAAATATTAGATACATATCTTTCTTTGCGTAATAATCTATATTAACATGCATCATTTTTTGTGCTGTAATTTTTTATTAGAATAAGTGTTTTTAGCTAATTTTAATTTAATCAAACTCTTATAAAGGTTTGAAATTCCTAGATCTGAGATTAGTTGAGTTACAATTACATGTACTGTAGAACATTAGACCATTTTGTGTGTAATATATTCACCTGATATGGTGATTTCCATACTGGTCGCTCAATCAAAGTGGGCACACTTGCAGTTTGGTGTTCACACTTGATGCCAAATAAAGAACTAGTAGCTTGTAAAGAATGTTTTCTTAAAAACAATAAAATATAAATTGAATAATAAACTGATCTCAAAACACTAGTAATGTTTGTTCTCCATCTTTACACAATCTGTGATCGTGTGACAAGTCAATATAATGAAACATTCATAACACTTAAGTTAGGTATTACCAAAGAAAATGAAAAACAAATTATGCAAAATGGACAGTTTAATATTAAACCAAAGTATTTTTGTGTTAGCATTTCAACAATTTCTAAAGAAAATATATTTTGATCTTTGTAGAATATCAGAAAATGTATTTGACGCTTATTTAAGTAACAGTGGAAACAGAAAAATGTTTTGTATTTTTTAATTTAATGTGCTAACAATAATGTACATTTCTGTTTATATTAACAATAATGTGCATTTCTGTTTATATTACTAAACTAAGTCTGTCATTTAGAGTATGTTAACAACCATTTTGTTTCTATGAATGTAGTTACTTATACTTTTGACATGTAACTATTTACAGTATTGTATTCGTTACCATAGATGAATAAATCTTCTGAGAATCTACTTAAATTTCAAACATCAATCCAACAAAGTTCTATGGAATTAATTCAGGTTATGTGAAAGCAGAGTTTACAATAATATTTTTCACACGCATAATACAAGTTAGAGGGATTGTTTTCAAAAGATTGATTATTGTTTATGATTGTAAGTACTGTTTGAGATGAGATACTGAGCTACATTCATGTTTTTGTTTTAAACTTTGGGTCCGTATTTGTATATAACTCATTCCAAGGGACAGACGTGTAGTATATCTGCTACTATTGTATGTCACTGTCTTCTATTTATCCTGCTTTTCTTAATAAATCTGTTGTTAGAAACTAAAATGTTAAATTGAATTTACACAGAACTGTATGTGATATTTAAACATAATTTGTTTTAATGTGGTTGGTGGGATTATAATTGTCTGCTACTGTTTCCTCGTCGCACCAAACATGTTCATCCTTTCAGCTGTGGGGGTGTTATAATGTACAGTCAATCCCACTATTTGTTGGTAAAAGAGTAGTCCAACAGTTGGTGGTGATGACTAGCTGTGTTCCCTCTAGTCTTACACTGCTAAATTAGGAACGGTTAATGCAGGTAGCCCTTGAGTAGCTTTGCACGAATAAAAGAAAAAAAAAACAAAACAAAACTGTTATTGTTTCTGTGTAAGTGTGTATGTTTGTTTGGTCAGAAATGACATTAACTAAAGTAGGTTTAGGTTTCAATTTCTGTCATGATAGCTAAAATAACTTTCACGAGGACAAACCCAAGTTTTATTAAGATCACTTTGGTTTCCTGTTTAGCTATCAGGCTCCAGATAAATTAATCTCTTAATGTACACTATAGTTTGATATTAAAAGTTTTTGCTGATAACCTATTAATTTTAGATCAATTTTTTAAAAAAGTGAATCTTCAGTTTTATCAAATAGAAAAATACTAGAGGATAGCCTCTTATTGTTCAGTCATTATACAATATTAAATAATAGCCTGTTATTGTTAAAGTAGACAGATGTTTGGTGCTGGTGCCACTACTGTTGACAAGACCCATATGAAGAATTGGAATTGACTAGGTAATTTGGTCATTAGGTTTACCATGGATAGTAAAATTATGTGCAAATATTATAACAAAAGTTTACAGGTTTTATTATTGATAGATGACCTGTTTCAACTTTTTGTGAAACTCTGCAAGATAAATTATTTAAATTTTTTCCCCCCACTGGAGTTTATTGTTTTATTTTTTTGTTTGTTTAGCATTGAACTCAAAATTACACAATTAGCTACCTGTGGTCAGCCCACTATAGCTATCAAACTCGGTTTCTAGAAGTGCGAGTTCGAAGATATACTGCGGTGCCACTGGGAAGATTATTGTTTTGAAATGCTGTGCTTGTTACAAATGAGCCAACATTTGATAGACCTCTGACCTAATACCATGCCTCTTTAAAGAAATAACTTTGTTGATAATAAGTGTAGAACCACTGTTCACCATCTGCTTATAATAAGTGTAGAACCACTGTTCACCATCTGCTTATAATAAGTGTAGAACCACTGTTCACCATCTGCTTATAATAAGTGTAGAACCACTGTTCACCAGCTGCTTATAATAAGTGTAGAACCACTGTTCACCAGCTGCTTATAATAAGTGTAGAACCACTGTTCACCATCTGCTTATAATAAGTGTAGAACCACTGTTCACCATCTGCTTATAATAAGTGTAGAACCACTGTTCACCATCTGCTTATAATAAGTGTAGAACCACTGTTCACCATCTGCTTATAATAAGTGTAGAACCACTGTTCACCATCTGCTTATAATAAGTGTAGAACCACTGTTCACCAGCTGCTTATAATAAGTGTAGAACCACTGTTCACCATCTGCTTATAATAAGTGTAGAACCACTGTTCACCATCTGCTTATAATAAGTGTAGAACCACTGTTCACCATCTGCTTATAATAAGTGTAGAACCACTGTTCACCAGCTGCTTATAATAAGTGTAGAACCACTGTTCACCATCTGCTTATAATAAGTGTAGAACCACTGTTCACCATCTGCTTATAATAAGTGTAGATCCACTGTTCACCATCTGCTTATAAACTCTGTGAAAGAATCCCTGCAATACTAAATATGTTTAACCCAGTTTAGTCTTCTAAAGCAGGACTGAAGGCATTACCTTGAATTATCAAGGAAATAGTTGAATGGACTCAGTATAAAGATCAAGCCACAGGTAATGGAACACTTTGAATAAAAATAGTTGTAAAGGGGTAATTTGCTACCCACAGCCATGAAAATGGTTATTTACTATAGTTGACAAGGGTTCAATGTGATGAGATGGTTGAATTAGTCTATGAGGCTTAATGTTCAAAATAACCCTGGAAAACATGTAGGTGGTTAAATTGTTCTAGGTCTAGTTACTATTTATATAATCAGAGCAGGAGTTGGTTATGTTGAAGGGCCTTTTGCATCCGTTAAGATTGTGTTCAGTATAGGAACCTGTTCTAACAAACTACCATCTACATTGGTATTTTTAAAATTTAAAATGCCTTTTATATCTCTCTATCCCGTAGTTTAAGTATAATAACACTACTTTTGACTTTGACCTGAAGACATGGGTCACACTTTAATTATATAACCTTTTTTTCATGTTTTATCATTATTATGATTACAAGCTTTTACAGCTTATTTCAACTGCTGTTGTCCAGTTGTTAATACTGAAATATTCAGGAATAGACCATTGTATAATGTCTCTGAGGCATCAAAAACTAAAAAGCACTAAATGTCGTTTTGATGTTTGTTAAGTCCAAAGTAGCATGATTTGAGTTCAAAGGTGAAGAGGGTGTGTGTGCATAATATTTCAGAAATACACTTGTCCCCCTGGTGGTTCAGTGGTAAGTCCTTTGGCTTGTAATGCTAAATATTAGGATGTAATACCTGCAAGGAAGTGTAGAGTACATGTAACCTATTGTGTAATTTTAGCGTTTAATAACAAACAAGAATTGCATGTACACTATTTAATTTCGACGCAAACTGCCTTTCACATGCTCTACACAATAAACAAGTTCTGTGTTTGTGGCAGAAGAGTCTAGAATGCATAGTTCACTATAGTTTAAAGTTAGAAAACACTATAAAATGTTTGAAATATGCAAGACCAATGTGTGAAGTCAAAGATAATTCTGTTGAAAACGAGGCCAGAAGCATTTGAATTAAGGTTTTAAAGATGTTTTCTTTCTCAGGTGCGAGTTTGGAATTCATATTTGGTGTTTAGTGAATAAGGAAGACAAAGTTTTGAATATTGCTGTAAGACAAGTGTGTGTGTGTGTATGAAAATTGGAAACTCCGAGCTGTGGATTTGCTTTAACGTTAACTGTTTTTATTTAATTACAAAATCATAAGAACAAGTAATGCGAATATTGTAACTTGTTTCATCCTTTTTAAAGTCGAGTGAAAGAAAAAGAGGCATTGAAAATAATAATGAATTTATGACCTTCTATACGCGACAGTTATAATACTAGAGTAAATGAATTTGTAACCTTCTATACACGACACTTATAATACTATAGTAAATGAATTTGTAATCTTCTATACACGACAGTTATAATACTATAGTAAATGAATTTGTAACCTTCTATACACGACAGTTATAATACTAGAGTAAATGAATTTGTAACCTATACACGACAGTTATAATACTAGAGTAAATGAATTTGTAACCTATACACGACAGTTATAATACTATAGTAAATGAATTTGTAACCTTCTATACACGACAGTTATAATACTATAGTAAATGAATTTGTAACCTTCTATACACGACAGTTATAATACTAGAGTAAATGAATTTGTAACCTATACACGACAGTTATAATACTAGAGTAAATGAATTTGTAACCTATACACGACAGTTATAATACTATAGTAAATGAATTTGTAACCTTCTATACACGACAGTTATAATACTAGAGTAAATGAATTTGTAACCTTCTATACGCGACAGTTATAATACTAGAGTAAATGAATTTGTAACCTTCTATACACGACAGTTATAATACTAGAGTAAATGAATTTGTAACCTTCTATGCACGACAGTTATAATACTAGAGTAAATGAATTTGTAACCTTCTATACGCGACAGTTATAATACTAGAGTAAATGAATTTGTAACCTTCTATACACGACAGTTATAATACTAGAGTAAATGAATTTGTAACCTTCTATACACGACAGTTATAATACTAGAGTAAATGAATTTGTAACCTTCTATATACGACAGTTATAATACTAGAGTAAATGAATTTGTAACCTTCTATACACGACAGTTATAATACTATAGTAAATGAATTTGTAACCTTCTATACACGACAGTTATAATACTAGAGTAAATGAATTTGTAACCTTCTATACACGACAGTTATAATACTATAGTAAATGAATTTGTAACCTTCTATACACGACAGTTATAATACTAGAGTAAATGAATTTGTAACCTTCTATATACGACAGTTATAATACTAGAGTAAATGAATTTGTAACCTTCTATACACGACAGTTATAATACTATAGTAAATGAATTTGTAACCTTCTATACACGACAGTTATAATACTAGAGTAAATGAATTTGTAACCTATACACGACAGTTATAATACTAGAGTAAATGAATTTGTAACCTTCTATACACGACAGTTATAATACTATAGTAAAGGAATTTGTAACCTTCTATACACGACAGTTATAATACTAGAGTAAATGAATTTGAAACCTATACACGACAGTTATAATACTAGAGTAAATGAATTTGTAACCTATACACGACAGTTATAATACTAGAGTAAATGAATTTGTAACCTTCTATACACGACAGTTATAATACTAGAGTAAATGAATTTGTAACCTTCTATACACGACAGTTATAATACTAGAGTAAATGAATTTGTAACCTTCTATACACGACAGTTATAATACTAGAGTAAATGAATTTGTAACCTTCTATACACGACAGTTATAATACTAGAGTAAATGAATTTGTAACCTTCTATATACGACAGTTATAATACTAGAGTAAATGAATTTGTAATCTTCTATACACGACAGTTATAATACTATAGTAAATGAATTTGTAACCTTCTATACACGACAGTTATAATACTAGAGTAAATGAATTTGTAACCTATACACGACAGTTATAATACTAGAGTAAATGAATTTGTAACCTTCTATATACGACAGTTATAATACTAGAGTAAATGAATTTGTAACCTTCTATACACGACAGTTATAATACTATAATAAATGAATTTGTAACCTTCTATACACGACAGTTATAATACTAGAGTAAATGAATTTGTAACCTATACACGACAGTTATAATACTATAGTAAATGAATTTATAACCTTCTATACACGACAGTTATAATACTAGAGTAAATGAATTTGTAACCTTCTATATACGACAGTTATAATACTAGAGTAAATGAATTTGTAACCTTCTATACACGAGTTATAATACTATAGTAAATGAATTTGTAACCTTCTATACACGACAGTTATAATACTAGAGTAAATGAATTTTTAACCTATACACGACAGTTATAATACTAGAGTAAATGAATTTGTAACCTATACACGACAGTTATAATACTAGAGTAAATGAATTTGTAACCTTCTATACACGACAGTTATAATACTAGAGTAAATGAATTTTAACCTTCTATACACGACAGTTATAATACTAGAGTAAATGAATTTGTAACCTATACACGACAGTTATAATACTAGAGTAAATGAATTTGTAACCTTCTATACACGACAGTTATAATACTAGAGTAAATGAATTTGTAACCTTCTATATACGACAGTTATAATACTAGAGGAAATGAATTTGTAACCTTCTATACACGAGTTATAATACTATAGTAAATGAATTTGTAACCTTCTATACACGACAGTTATAATACTAGAGTAAATGAATTTTTAACCTATACACGACAGTTATAATACTAGAGTAAATGAATTTGTAACCTATACACGACAGTTATAATACTAGAGTAAATGAATTTGTAACCTATACACGACAGTTATAATACTAGAGTAAATGAATTTGTAACCTTCTATACACGATAGTTATAATACTAGAGTAAATGAACTTGTAACCTTCTATACACGATAGTTATAATACTAGAGAAAATGAACTTGTAACCTTCTATATACGACAGTTATAATACTATAGTAAATGAATTTGTAACCTTCTATACACGACAGTTATAATACTATAGTAAATGAATTTGTAACCTTCTATACACGACAGTTATAATACTAGAGTAAATGAACTTGTAACCTTCTATACACGATAGTTATAATACTAGAGTAAATGAACTTGTAACCTTCTATATACGACAGTTATAATACTAAAGTAAATGAATTTGTAACCTTCTATACACGACAGTTATAATACTATAGTAAATGAATTTGTAACCTTCTATACACGACAGTTATAATACTAGAATAAATGAACTTGTGACCTTCTATACACGACAGTTATAATACTAGAGTAAATGAATTTGTGACCTTCTATACACGACAGTTATAATACTAGAGTAAATGAATTTGTGACCTTCTATACACGACAGTTATAACACTAGAGTAAATGATTTGTGACCTTCTATACACGACAGTTATAATACTAGAGTAAATGAATTTGTGACCTTCTATACACGACAGTTATAATACTAGAGTAAATGAATTTGTGACCTTCTATACACGACAATTATAATACTAGAGTAAATGAATTTGTGACCTTCTATACACGATAGTTATAATACCAGAGTAAATGAATTTGTGACCTTCTATTCACGACAGTTTTATGGACTCGAGAAAAATCGTTGTTCCAATTCTTTCATGCTTCGAGTACTTCTTCGCTTAACAAGGAAATCCCCACTTCTGTGGATCACTTACTTCATTGTGCTGTTCCAAATAGTTTGTTTTTATCACAGACGTATTGTTTTAGAAGAACATAAAATGTGATTGTTAAAGTAAAACGTGTATTAATCCAACCGTAGCCTTGGTATTTTGAATTAAACGTGTTATTAAGAAAATAGAAGAGCATAATAGACTTTGTTTACCAGGTCATTTGGCAGTCATTGACCAAAGATGAGCGAGTCAGCGTGACAATGTTTTTGTTAGCTATATTTTATACGTTATTACTGCTGTTTCAGGTAGAGTACGTATAGTGTTTAAGATAGGCCTTGAATGCTTAGAAAATTCTAAGTTGTCGTTTTTCTCGTATAGGTAATTATAAACACAAGATAGGTGTTGGGATTGTAGAGTTTATTTGTAAGATAGTTTTTCCAAGGAAATAGTATTGTGAATCAGCCAGTGTGTTAGCTCTCGTGTTTACTTTAAAGAAGTTGGTTTGATTTTGCGTTAGTCGTAGAACATTATAAAAGCTCGAATGTCATTTGTAACTTAGGCTTAGAGCAAGTTACGACAGTGTGGAAATGTTCCTGTGCAGAATCATTAAAGGAGAAAATAAATTAATTTAATTATTACGCGGAGTGAACGTTGAATTGTTTTTATCAAACAATTTAAAATAAACCTGCCAATGAAAAAACGATATAACTATATTAGAAGTTGTTTAATCTAAAAACATATTTTCTGTCATTCTAAATACAATTAAGAGCATATAAGATTTATCATGTTCAACTTGTGTGGAAATTCAGTCATGTAAACATGAATTTGGTGGGTCATTATTTACTCTTTTTGTAAGCCAAAGGAAACAGAAGGGGAAGGTTTTTTCTAAGTGGTTTTATAAGTAGTTTTCACCCAATCTACTTTCAAACGTTTTTAAATAAACAACCTGTACAACCTACATTGCTGTGAGTAACATTTTAGTCTCAATTTAGCAGTATAAGTTTCAAGGTAGACGTTTTATTTTAAGAACAGCTTTGGCATGGATGCAAACCGCTGATGTAGGATGTTGGTGTTATTAATAAGTCTCAATGACGTCTCTTTGCCAATCATCAAAACTCGTGAAATTTGGTATCTCTCTGTGTGGCTATACATAAATTACTTATAAAGAAACGAACTCTCTTTTGTCCTTCTGATTTTGGGAGACAGTCTGAAATTCGTATCTGTGAAAATAATACATTTTAATGAAGTAAAATCACAAGGACTGCGTTAAAAACAGCAAGTCCAAATTGTTACAACTCAAAAACAAATTAAACAACAAACGCTGCATTAACTGAAAATATCCGGGGGGTACAAACTACAATGTGGGATTATAAAATTACCCTAGGATGTGGAGGTGACTGCGGAAGTAGGACCCACATTAAGGTGGGATACACCGTTTACCAGTTTTAACCTCCATTCGCCAGTCTCGCATAAGAAATGGAGTAGCCATAGAAATAGAAATTAGGAAATTGAAATGCGGGTGCTCAAGCCCACAACGTTCCACATCTATATCACCCTTCAATGACTGCAAACAGTTGTGGGAAGGTGACTTCTCTCTCAAGAAAAGAATTAATTTAAAAAATAATTATAATAAGGTACTACCATTTAGGGGTAAGTAAGATGAAAACCTGCCTCTTAACGTTACCATTCCAGCCCTCAGTGTGGAAGAAAGGCACAACAAACGAGCTATACCAGCATGAAGCATCCTGTCCAGCTGGGTGGTGGTTGGGAGATACACTAGTTTGTTTGGATATTAGTTGAAATATATACAGTAGTATTACTTTGTTTTACATTAATGTGTATGTGTGTATAATTATTGACTTGTATTTCTTTCGTCCAAAGGCCCTTCATGGCCACGTGGATAAGGCATCTGACTTGTAATCTGAGGGTCGCAGGCTCGAATCCAGGTCGCACCAAACATGATCGCCCTTTCAGCCGTGGGGGCGTTATATTATTACAGTCAATCCCACTATTCATTGGTGAAAGAGTAGCCCATGAGTTGGCGGTAGGTCGTGATGACTAGCTGCCTTCCCGCTAGTCTTACACTGCTAAATTAGAGACGGCTATCAGAGATAGCCCTCGTGTAGCTTTGCGCGAAATTCAAAACACACAAAACAATCTTTCGTCCATTTTCTACAGTTCATGTTTATTCCATAATACCGTTTTTCTGTTCCTCTAGTTTTATTTTCCAAAGTTTACATGAAAAAAATTGTAACGAGGTCGTTCAATTCTTTCTTCCCTGTATTATATCAGTTCAAAGTTGAGAACAGCTTGTATAGATAATTCTCGTGCAGCTTTGCTCGAGTTTCTAAAACAAACTAATTTCCAACGTGTTAACTCATTTAGAAAAATGACAACAATTGTTCTTATGTTTTGATTCATTCCGAGAATTGAATTTCGCGTAACTTGAGGAGGAGAATATGCGATTTTTCCGAATTTCTGATCTGTGAGGACAGTAAACACCAGTTTTTGTTTCTGGAATTTATGGTTGCGAGGGTCATAAAAAAATTAACATTAAAAAGAAACAAATGATTTTATTGGATTGCAAGTTGAATGAGTGAGTGGTGCAACAAAAACACGATTTTACTGACTCACGTATGGATCGGAGAGAAGGAAACATAACTGTGTTATATAAGGTCATACCTCAACACAAAGTATTCCGTCAGGCTTCCACTTTTCTGTTTTATGTTTATTTTTTAGGAAAGATAGTTTTTGATGACATACAGTCTCAGAACATTGCCTGCTTTATAACTCGGGTCTTAACATTTTAAACCAACAACTTCCTTCTGATTT
This sequence comes from Tachypleus tridentatus, assembly GCF_004210375.1. Taxonomy (NCBI): domain Eukaryota; kingdom Metazoa; phylum Arthropoda; class Merostomata; order Xiphosura; family Limulidae; genus Tachypleus; species Tachypleus tridentatus. The sequence goes on along the minus strand of NW_027467782.1, from coordinate 61,802,811 downwards.
CTTGTAACTCGGGTCATAACCTCTTGAACTATCTACTTACTGGTGACTTCTTGTTGCATTGTTTTTTGAATTTCGCGCAAAGCTACTTGAGGGCTATCTGCGCTAGCCGTCCCTAATTTAGCAGTGTAAGACTGGAGGGAAGGCAGCTTGTCATCACCACCCACCGCCAACTCTTGGGCTACTCTTTTACCAACGAATAATGGGATTGATCATAACATGATAATACTCCCACGGCTGAAAAGGCGAACATGCTTGGTGCGACGGGGATGCGAACCCGCAACCCTCGAATTACGAGTCGAACGCCTTAACCCACCTGGTCGTGCCTGGCCCTCATTGTATGAATACTGCCTTCTAGTGTAACAGTGGTATGTCTGTGAACTTGCAGTACCAGAAACCGCGTTTCGAAACCCATGGTGGGCAGAGCAAGGGGCCTTTAATGATTTATGATTGTTTGGTTACAGGACCTGTAACGATTTGTGATTTTGTTTGGTTACAAAATCTATCGATATTGCAATTACTTCTACAACTACTGGTATTTCTTGTTTGTTTTGCATAGAAAGTGAGCTATTTCACCTAATATTTGTGATACGTTCATTACATTATGTGTTGTAACGGGCAAAGATTTGTTAAACGTTATGCAGCATATAAATCTCGCCAATAGTAAAGGGCTCGTAAATAAGTCTACGGACATACAACGCTAAACTCCGAAGATCGATTCCTCGCAGTGAACACGATGGATGTGGCTTTTTCTTAGAACAACCAAACAATGTAAGCAAGTGTGTTATTTGAGGTTTAAACCTACACAGAATGCACTAATTCACGTTTCTCTTCTCTCAGGATCTAAATAATTACCCACGCTTTTGATGAGGGGACACACGAACGCAAGGCGACACCTTGAGTCGTAAAACAAAACATTTATTAAAGTAACTCCGCTTTCCTCGCTTTATCATTTTTTTTTTTCAGTGGTAAAGACACCGGACTCTTTATCTGAGGTCCGCGGGGGTGCTGTTATAAAGTGACGGTCAATCCCACTATTCGTTGGTAAAAGATTAGCCCAAAAGTTGGCGGTGGGTGGTGATGACTCGCTGTCCTCCATCTAGTCTTACACTGCTAAATTAAGGACGGCCACATAGTTCTCGTGTAGCTTTGCACAAAAATTCAAACAAGCTTCAAGTAAAACTTACAATCCAACACACCAAGCTCATCTGAGGAATAGGGAGAAACATTTATTTTTACTGTTTCGCATCAGAACACGGTAGCGAAACCAGGTTTTCCACTTAGGGGGGTCAGAACATTTTAAGTTGGGCCAATAAATTAAAAAGCTGAATTTGTTGTAAATTTGTCATAAAATGGTTTTAGAAAATCAAGTGTGATGGTGTTTATAGAAGTTGTATGTGTTTTGGTTAATTGATACAGAGAGGGTTTATTGTTTATAAAAGCTGAAAAATAATGTGATAAATGTCTAGATATTTAGGGGGAACTAGTCCCCTTGGCTACGCCTCTGTCGGGACATAAAAAGATTTACTGGGACGTCTGGTAACTCTACTCATAAAGATATTAAAAATATATTTTGATAAGGGTACTGATAGTGTACGATGCGTGCTTTGCTACTGGGACGTCTGGTAACTCTACTCATAAAGATATTAAAAATATATTTTGATAAGGGTGATAGTGTACGATGCTTGCTACTGGGACGTCTGGTAACTCTACTCATAAAGATATTAAAAATACTCATAAAGATATATATTTTGATAAGGGTGATAGTGCACGATGCTTGCTACTGGGACGTCTGGTAACTCTACTCATAAAGATATTAAAAATATATTTTGATAAGGGTGATAGTGTACGATGCTTGCTACTGGGACGTCTGGTAACTTACTCATAAAGATATTAAAAATATATTTTGATAAGGGTGATAGTGTAGCTAATCATGGAACTCTTGATGAAACTATGGACGGATCAAAGGACAGAACTCTTACATCCCACTTTGTTTTGATGAGAGTAGCCCAAGCGTTGGTGGTGGGTGTTGCTGACAAGTTGTTTTTCTTTTAGTCTGTCAGTTCATAATTAGGGACGGCTAGCGCAGATAGCTCTCGAGTAGCTTTGCGCGAAATTCAAAACACACAAATCTTACTACAGTAACCATTGAAAACCGCGGCAGGTATTCTTTAAAGGAAGGCGCCCTATTCCAACTGGAGTGTTTAAGAATGTTTACGTTCTCCTTCGTCCCGCTCCTGAG
>NW_027467782.1:61734708-61800072 GCF_004210375.1 Tachypleus tridentatus | reverse complement strand
TTGTAAGATTAAAATTTTAATGTTTATTATAGACCATATGAAGAACCCGATGAGTTTGATTAGTAGTTTGGAATATAAAATGATTGGGATTAGTAGTTTTAATGTTTATTATAGACCATATGAAGAACCCGAAGTTTGATGAGTTTGGAATTGTAAGATTAGTAGTTTTAATGTTTATTATAGACCAGGTAGACCATAAGTGAAGAACCCGAGTTTGATGAGTTTGGAATTGTAAGATTAGTAGTTTTTAATGTTTATTATAGACCATATGAAGAACCCGAAGCTTGATGAGTTTGGAATTGTAAGATTAGTAGTTTTAATGTTTATTATAGACCATATGAAGAACCCAGTTTGATGAGTTTGGAAATTGTAAGATTAGTAGTTTTAATGTTTATTATAGACCATATGAAGAACCCGAGTTTGATGAGTTTGGAATTGTAAGATTAGTAGTTTTAATGTTTATTATAGACCATATGAAGAACCCAGTTTGATGAGTTTGGAATTGTAAGATTAGGTAAATTTTAATGTTTTATTGCTTGTTTGTGTCTGATTTTATTTAATATTGTTTTGTTGTTAAGCACAAAAAACTACACAATGATCTGTAAAGCTTATAATTACTGTGGATATTGAAATTCAGTTTTAGTATTATATGCTGAATCACTGGTAGGCGGGTTAACTACAATCTTAGTTTTTATTCTGTAGGGGCTTTGAGATATTCAAAGAATAAATTTTTACATGCTATGATTTTAAAATAAATTTTTTGGTTAGATAAGAGGTGCTCTATATATGTAAAAATGTTTAAATAAATGGTTGTATGTTTAATGAAAGAACTTAACACATTAAGTCCAGCTGCCTTTGATACAACAGTCTATTATATTTTGGGCTGTTTGAAATGTGCAAATAGTATCATGATTTTATGAAAAATTACATTGCATTCTGTCAGATATCTAATAGGCTAATATTAACAGATTGACAAAAACTTGTGTATCAGCAGTTTGCCACCTTCTAGCTGTGATGGAGATGATGGAACAACTTATTACATCTTGAAATATTTAGGTGTTAAGTCACTGGACACCGATTTTGTTAATTTGCATTTGAAATTTCTTGTTATTGAGCTCAAACTGGTGCACTCAGTTCTGTTATAGCTTTGTTTGTGTGCTTGGTTTTTATTGTGATGTAATTTGTACTTGGAATGGTTCTTTTTAAAAACTTTAGGTAAAAAGAAATCTATCTTGTCAAAATATGATGAAGAACTTGAAGGTCCAAAGAAGGAACTGTTCAAAATTGGTAAGTTGTTTCACCCAGTAACTAAAGATGAAAGGTTTGCATGATTTAGCTACAGTGAAGCAAAAAAATGAGAAGAGAATATATAAGTTAGGGTTAGTTGTTGTTTCTGTTTTAAGTCTGGAGAAGATTAACTGTTGTTTTAATAAATATTGGAACCATTAAAAAAAATGTAAAAGTTTAATATTTTCAAGTTAGTTTTACACCTTGTCTGTTCAAGTCTCTGTGTTTTGTGCTGTGTTAGTTGCAGTGTGTAGAGAGCATCGCGTTTTGAGTAACTGTATGCAAAATAATTGTTTTCATCAGGATTCTACAAGATTAAGTGGTAACTGTTTTCTTATCGTGTTTTTCTTCAGGATGTACAAGTACAGGCGACAGAGAAAAGAACTGGAACTTATCAGGTTAAAGCTAAAACAACAACAAGGAGTAAGTTACACTTTACAAGTTTGCTCTTAAAAATGATAAGTCTGTATATGTTACCATATATAGAATGTAATGTACATAGAAAAATTTGAAAATTAAAAATCTTTTTCTGAAACCTCATATTTTGTATATTTTAGTAGTATTTGCACATTAAAACTTTAACTGAAGTGTTAAATGTGTCAGATACATTTTGTTTTCTGATATCACACTTGAACATTATAAGTAGCACCTAAAACTATACCTAAATTTGAATTTCTGTTTATTTAATTTTTCCAGACATCTCTAGACTTACCAGCTTTGAAACTAGCCTCGAATATTACACGGATGAAGAAATGGTCAGTATATGTTATGAATGTCCTGGTTGTGTTGTAGGAGAACATTTAATATTTATGTGAATTACTCGACTGTTTTAAAACTAGCCTGACGACTCTACACGGTGAGAGCAAAGGCTCAGTAATTCTTCTTCAATGGGCATATTTTTTTCTGAGCATGTTTCAAGGTTTTAGTGAGTTGTATTCAAAATTTAATTTAAAATCCACAAGTTCCATCTAGTGTGAGAATTGTGATGTTTGCTTTCTACATATCTCCTCTTTAATTTATTTATCACCCCTCTCAGAAGTACAATATTTAATAGTCTTCAGTCTTATTTGATTACATAGCCAGGAAATAAACATTCCACCCTCTTGCCACACCCATCTGTCACACATCTTCTTTCAGAAATAGCCAGTACTTTTATTTCTTATTTAATACTATGCTATTTATAACCAGTAGAAAGCCAAGGTTTTCATCTGTCAAATGACATATATTCTCTACAGTGAATTGTCAGTTTTGCTTTCAGTTCAAGTTTGTTTCCCATCATATAATGTAATGGCTCTTGTCACATAGCTTGAAAGTCAGAACAATCATCATAGTTACGGATACTTTTCCTTTACACATTGTTATTTAATTTAATAAAATGTTTGGTGCAATACTACCATTAGTATAAAATGTTTGGTTAGAGTCATCAACAGTTGACAATAAAACAACAGAAGATAAGTACTTTATTTCTTGTTTTCATGTGTATTCTTTAGTTATTACTACAAAAGTAACTAAAATGTACAAATAGGAAACTATTTAGGATAGATTAGGTGAAATAAATAATAAACACTTTTCACAAGGTGCTCTTGGTAGCTCATGCATTATGTAAGTCAGTGCCAATTTTTTGAGTTGAATCTCTGAAGTTATTTACATAATATAAGGGCATGAACAGTAGTTAGAGTCAGTCACCAAAAGAAAAAAAATTTGTTGATGTATCCTAATATGAGTTTATAAAATTATTTAGGATAAACAAATGTTATTTTTTCTTACAATTTGAAGTAATTCTGAAATTAACAAAGGGTAATTTATATTTTAGTCAAGTTCCCCAACCTTGTATAAAGGTAAGGTAGACATATCTTTTGAAATAACTATGGTGGTCATGGGATCTTAAGTGTGTTCTCAATTTATTGTCTATAACTATGGTGGTCATGGGATCTTAAGTGTGTTCTCAATTTATTGTCTATAACTATGGTGGTCATGGGATCTTAAGTGTGTTCTCAATTTATTGTCTATAACTATGGTGGCCATGGGATCTTAAGTGTGTTCTCAATTTATTGTCTATAATCTTAAGTGGCCATGGGATCTTGGTGTTCTCAATTTATTGTCTATAACATGGTGGTCATGGGATCTTAAGTGTGTTCTCAATTTATTGTCTATAACTATGGTGGTCATGGGATCTTAAGTGGGTTCTCAATTTATTGTCTATAACTATGGTGGTCATGGGATCTTAAGTGTGTTCTCAATTTATTGTCTATAACTATGGTGGCCATGGGATCTTAAGTGTGTACCAATTTATTGTCTATAAATCATGGTGTTCATGGGATCTTAAGTGTGTCAAACTATTGGCCATGGGATAATGTTATATTAATTGTCTATTATTGTTATGGGACTTAATGTGTTCTCAATTTATCTATAACTATGGTGGCCATGGGAAAGTGTGTATAAATATGGTCATGGGATCTTAAGTGTGTTCTCAATTTATTGTCTATAAACTATGGTGCCATGGGATCTTAAGTGTGTACTCAATTTATTGTCTATAACTATGGTGTTCATGGGATCTTAAGTGTGTTCTCAATTTATTGTCTATAACTATGGTGGCCATGGGATCTTAAGTGTGTACTCAATTTATTGTCTATAACTATGGTGTTCATGGATCTTATGTGTGTTCTCAATTTATTGTCTATAACTATGGTGGTCATGGGATCTTAAGTGTGTTCTCAATTTATTGTCTATAACTATGGTGGCCATGGGATCTTAAGTGTGTACTCAATTTATTGTCTATAACTATGGTGTTCATGGGATCTTAAGTGTGTTCTTAACAAAATCAGAATGAAACCTTTATTGTTTAATGCTAGCAAGGTACAGTAAAACAGTCTTAATGGTTTGTTTTCAAACAATTATTTCCTATGATCTTTAAAAAAACAACAACATTAACCTGGATTCATTTAGCTTTATATAAAATATGTTCTTTAAAAACAACAACAACACATTAACCTGTATTCATTTTGCTTTATACAAAGTATGTTCTTAAAACAACAACAACACATTAACCTGAATTCATTTTTTTATACAAAGTAGTTACCAAACGTGGTAACAGATTCAACTGTTGTAAATATAACGAATAGCCTCACTCTTCCCTCCAATACTAACAGAAATAATCCAAAATGCATCTTTCATAACACAATACTTGTATTTTACAGAATGCATATTGGTTCTAATTGTGAATCACAATCAAAACAAAATATTAATTAATTTAATACAGTGTGAAAGCTACCAGCCAGATAATTATTGGGCTTAATTAATTAATTAATAAATAGTTTGTCTGTGAGAGAAGAACAACACTTGAAAAAAAATCACTAGGGCATTATATGGAAAGATAGTTTTACATGTTAAAAATACATTGTGGTTTGTTACAAAATCTACTAAATCTTATATTGTGTGATTATATTGTAAAGTCTTCTAGTTATTTATCAACAGTTTTATTTTGTATATCTTTATCTTTTTTATTGTAGTATCCATGCCACAACCAGTCCCACATTCTAAATTTTTTAAATCAGTGAACATTAAATACTGGAATACAGACCTTAGTTTCCATCAGTGGAAGTTTTTCAAACCATCAGTTTTCACTCAGTGCAATAGTTGTGTAGGTCTTCCTCTCACATTTTTCAAACCACCTCCTCAGAATTTGGAATTGTGGTATTTCCTCTACATTTTTCAAACCATCAGTTTTCACTCCCCAGTGTACAAGAATTTGTGGTATTTCCTCTCTCTACATTTTTCAAACCATCAGTTTTTCACTCTAGTGTACAAGAATTGTGGTATTTCCTCTCTACATTTTTCAAACCATCAGTTTTCACTCTAGTGTTACAAAATTGTGTTATTTCCTCTCTACATTTTTAAACCATCAGTTTTACTCTAGTGTACAAAATTGTGGTATTTCCTCTCTACATTTTTCAAACCATCAGTTTTCACTCTGGTGTACAAGAATTGTGGTATTTCCTCTACATCTTTCAAACCATCAGTTTTCACTCTAGTGTGCAAGAATTGTGGTATTTCCTCTCTACATTTTTCAAACCATCAGTTTTCACTCTAGTGTTACGAGGTTGTGGTATTTCCTCTCTACATTTTTCAAACCATCAGTTTTCACTCTGGTGTGCGAATTGTGGTATTTCCTCTCTACATTTTTCAAACCATCAGTTTTCACTCTGGTGTACAAGAATTGTGGTATTTCCTCTCTACATTTTTCAAACCATCAGTTTTTTACTCTGGTGTACAAGAATTGTTGTATTTCCTCTCTCACGTCTTTTCTTTTCTCTCTAATTTATTTACCATACCTCCCAGAAGCACAAATTATAATTACTTATAATATGGTTATTAATCAGGAAAAGCATTTTTTTTAACAATGTATTTGTTTACAGAGCCAGAAACTAAAAAACCAGGCCTCTCCTTACCACACCAACTTGTCACATTCTTTGTTTCACAGTTGTTAATAGTTCTGTCTTATGTTTTACACTATGCTGTCTTCTATAGAGAAATTATACTGAAACTTTATATACCCACTGGAAACACCTTAATGAACTGAGATGAATATTTAACTCCTCATATTGTATATTTAGAAAACCAGAAAATTCATGCTAGCTGAAGTAAAATAGTCTGCTGTTTTTAAATGTTATCATTGAGTGTTTTTTAGATGCATTACTTAAGCTAAAATTATCTACTGTAGTAGAACAATTGGTATTAAAAACATGAACAAAGGGAGCTTAAGTTACATTGACATTTGAGAGCAGCAGCGAACAACAGGTAAATATTATATTTTGTTTTCTGTGCATTTTACTTATTTATTATTTTTATTATTTATTTATTATTATAAAAGTAACTGAAAGGTAAATATGAGAAACTTTTAGGGTGAGATTAGGTAAAATATATGAAAACAAGTTCTTCAGTATGGATGAGCATTACAGAATTTGGTACTGTAATATTATGAGCTGCATGTTTGCCAAATGATTTACAACTTGTGTGGTAGGATTATTAAACATGGTTCATATTTCAGTAGAATAATAAAATCAAATAAATGCACACTATTTTTAGTTTTAATCTTTTGGAATGAACAGTTTATGGTTGCATGTTGAAATTCGTGATCTTCCTAGAAAGTAAAACAAAAATAAAAGATAATTTATATTTATTTAATAATTATTTATGATGGGTTTGAGGTATTTCAAATTGACCTACACTGTACAGAATTAGGGGAGAGAAAGTAACAAATGAAATTCTTAAAGCTTTTCTGAAATAAAAACTTGATATTTATTTAAGAGGTTTTAAATATTACTAAAGTGAAATCTGTGAATTTTCAGGTGACAAAAAGTATTTTTAATTTTAACATGGAAATGATTATTAATATGGAAAATTTAATACTGTGTGAGAGTTTGACTTCCTCCATTTGCTAAGATATTTTTAGAAAACAGAATTGATTAAAACATCTGATTTTGTGTGTGTTGTTGTGTGTTATTGTGTACAATAGATGTGTAATGATTTCTGAAAGCTTGCAAAATTTTGTGAAGATGTGCAACAAAATATTATTGATTACTTTGTTGTGGTTATGTATTAGGTGCAATGCACCTAACTGTCATGGAAGGTGCTAAACAAACAATACTGAATTTCGTACTGTTATACTTGTCATATTTCATAAAATGTCATGGCTTTTGTGATGGCTGTGCCATATGCTGTTGCTGATTTAGATAACTGCACATGGTTGCCACCAGTTTGTTTGTTATGACTAAGTTTAGGATGCATTTGGTGAGGCTGTGTTAACCCATGATGGAGGCTCAGAGACTGAAACATATTTAGTTTAACATTTCAATCTTGAGAAATATTAGTATGTATATAGTTTTACCATGTTAATAAGAAAAAGAAAAATCATTTATGAAACTAGAGGGATGGAAAATGGTAAAGACAGTACACTTATTATGTTTTGATTTTCTCTCCGTCCGCGAAATAATATTTTAATGTTTTATAATTTCAGTTCATGGCTTGTGGCTATTAAAAATATGTAAATAAAGTAAAATCTAGAGATTGGATATTCACCACAATATCTGGCTGGCAAACCTCTACCCTTTAATATGTGCTGTTACATGCCAGATATGTGGCAGAAATAGTGCCGTTACATGCCAGATATGTGGCAGAAATAAAAACCTGCTTTGAATCATTTTATTCACACAAACCAGTACATTTTGTTACATTTCCACACAGGATTAGAAAGCTTTTCCAGTATTGATTTGCATACAAGAAAATATCTTGTTTTCAATTATAATCATGTGTATTTATAAACTACTTGTGTAAGCTGTGGAATGCATAATGGAAATGTTATTTGATTAAATTAATGGATTATAAATTATGCAAATAGTTTTATTTATATGCATTGCCAAGGTTTAAAAATAAATAACAAACATAATTTTCTGTCCTTTCTGTAAGATAAATATATCAGTACTTATTGTTGTGAAAGTTTTATAAACTTTCTGGTTTCTCTGTATAAAATTTTCTATGAATTATGTGTTTTGATATGATTTCGGTCCTTTCTGGTTTCTCTGTATAAAATTTTCTATGAATTATGTGTTTTTGATATATTTCGGTCCTTTCTGGTTTCTCTGTATAAAATTTTCTATGAATTATGTGTTTTGATATGACTTCGGTCCTTTCTGGTTTCTCTGTATAAAATTCTCTATGAATTATGTGTTTTGATATGACTTCGGTCCTTTCTGGTTTCTCTGTATAAACTTTTCTATGAATTATGTGTTTTTGATATTTCGGTCCTTTCTGGTTTCTCTGTATAAAATTTTCTATGAATTATGTGTTTTGATATGACTTCGGTCCTTTCTGGTTTCTCTGCATAAACTTTTCTATGAATTATGTGTTTTGATATGACTTCGGTCCTTTCTGGTTTCTCTGCATAAACTTTTCTATGAATTATGTGTTTTGATATGACTTCGGTCCTTTCTGGTTTCTCTGCATAAACTTTTCTATGAATTGTGTGTTTTGATATGATTCGGTCCTTTCTGGTTTCTCTGCATAAACTTTTCTATGAACTGTGTGTTTTGATATGACTTCGGTCCTTTCTGGTTTCTCTGTATAAACTTTTCTATGAATTATGTGTTTTGATATATTTCGGTCCTTTCTGGTTTCTCTGTATAAAATTTTCTATGAATTATGTGTTTTGATATGACTTCGGTCCTTTCTGGTTTCTCTGTATAAAATTTTCTATGAATTATGTGTTTTGATATGACTTTCGGTCCTTTCTGGTTTCTCTGTATAAACTTTTCTATGAATTATGTGTTTGATATGACTTCGGTCCTTTCTGGTTTCTCTGTATAAACTTTCTATGAATTATGTGTTTTGATATTCTTATTCGGCCCTTTCTGGTTTCTCTGTATAAACTTTTCTATGAATTATGTGTTTTGATATTATTTCGCTTTCTGGTTTCTCTGTATAAACTTTTCTATGAATTATGTGTTTTGATATGACTGGCCTTTCTGGTTTCTCTGTATAAACTTTTCTGAATTATGTGTTTTTTTGATATGACTTCGGTCCCTTCTGGTTTCTCTGTATAAACTTTTCTATATGAATTATGTGTTTTGATATGATCTTCGGTCCTTTCTGGTTTCTCTGTATAAAATTTTCTATGAATTATGTGTTTTGATATGATTTCGGTCCTTTCTGGTTTCTCTGTATAAAATTTTCTATGAATTATGTGTTTTGATATGACTTCGGTCCTTTCTGGTTTCTCTGCATAAACTTTTCTATGAATTATGTGTTTTGATATGACTCGGTCCTTTCTGGTTTCTCTGTATAAACTTTTCTATGAATTATGTGTTTTGATATGACTTCGGTCCTTTCTGGTTTCTCTGTATAAAATTTTCTATGAATTATGTGTTTTGATATACTTATTCGGTCCTTTCTGGTTTCTCTGCATAAAATTTTCTATGAATTATGTGTTTTGATATGACTTCGGTCCTTTCTGGTTTCTCTGTATAAAATTTTCTATGAATTATGTGTTTTGATATGATTTCGGTCCCTTCTGGTTTCTCTGTATAAACTTTTCTATGAATTATGTGTTTTTTTATATTATTTCGGTCCTTTCTGGTTTCTCTGTATAAACTTTTCTATGAATTATGTGTTTTGATATGACTTCGGTCCTTTCTGGTTTCTCTGTATACAATTTTCTATGAATTATGTGTTTTGATATGACTCGGTCCTTTCTGGTTTCTCTGCATAAACTTTTCTATGAATTATGTGTTTTGATATGTTCGGTCCTTTCTGGTTTCTCTGTATAAACTTTTCTATGAATTGTGTGTTTTGATATGACTCGGTCCTTTCTGGTTTCTCTGTATAAACTTTTCTATGAATTATGTGTTTTGATATGATTCGGTCCTTTCTGGTTTCTCTGCATAAAATTTTCTATGAATTATGTGTTTTGATATGATTTCGGTCCTTTCTGGTTTCTCTGTATAAACTTTTCTGTGAATTATTGTGTTTTGATATACTTCGGTCCCTTCTGGTTTCTCTGTATAAACTTTTCTATGAATTATGTGTTTTGATATGACTTCGGTCCCTTCTGGTTTCTCTGTATAAACTCTTCTATGAATTATGTGTTTTGATATGACTTCGGTCCTTTCTGGTTTCTCTGTATAAACTTTTCTATGAATTATGTGTTTTTGATATGACTTCGGTCCTTTCTGGTTTCTCTGTATATAAACTTTTCTATGAATTATGTGTTTTGATATGACTCGTCCTTTCTGGTTTCTCAGCATCCTTAGAAATGAGTGATGTAAAATGAATGAAACTACAAAATTTCAAACTGTTGGTATAATAAATAGTGGAGGCTAGTTACAACCTTTCTTTAGGATATGCTATGTACAGTGTTGTCTGTATTATTCTCAAATTAAAGATCTTGAATGTATGAAGTAGAACAGAATTATTGTATTTGTCTCCTGTTAGAATGCAGCAGTTAAGCTAGTATCTGTTACTTTTGTTCTTTGTGTGTTTATATTCATAGGAACTTCCTGATTCCTCAGGTGCGGTTCAGAAAGTCCAAAGAAGAGTGAGAAAGTCGCGTGGCGGGGAATTCTAAAGCCAGGCGATTTGCTACCACTTCCAGAACAGACTTTAACCAGTCACTTCGGGGTCCAGCGTAAGAACATTCACATTTAAGAGAAGTGTAAATATGCCTTTAAGATGACACAAAAAAATTCTGTAACTGATAGAAAGTCAGATCTTCACAAGTATCAGATGTAACGAGTTTAATTGAATGTTAATCAAGCATCTTTATTTTTACAGTAATTTTCTTCGTAAATCATCTGGAGACTTCTAAGGATAGACAGTTAACTTGGTTAAATTATCTATAAGCATTTATTAAATGTGTAATTATTACATCGAATGAGCAGTTAAATGAAATTATGGTCAAACACTAATGGCCCAAAAATGAGTGTTTCCAGTAGGTATGTTTTTATTCTAGGTAATCAAAATATTGACATTATGAGTATTTCATTTATAAAAGGTTATTCATCTTGATCAGTTAGCATCAAGACTTACAAAAATTATCAACCAATGAAAACATGTCTTTCATTATCACCATTCTAAGTTTCTTGTGAGAACAATCAATTAGTTTTATGTATTCAATTAATATAAAGCGATTATTGTTGTTTAAGATTTGTAACACAAAATTAATTTGTGGATTTCTCCGTGGACTTTTTTGTTATGGTAAAATCTTTTAATGTGAGTCCAGGTATAATTCTACTAGCCAACTATTACTTACTTTGCCCTATATTACATCTACATATAGGAAGTGAAATAATAATTGTGATGATGCATGTGTGTTTACACTGACAAAGAAACTATTTAAATGCAGTAAGTTCTTGTCCACTTTCATAACATCAGATCTGTAGATCAAGAGTCCATTATTAGAAGCAGATGACAGTAAGAAAGGAGAAGATGTGGAAATAGATGAAGCTGAATATAGTGGTAATTAATTAGATATCTAAGCTACTTATGATGATTTATTTGAAATAACTTTTAACACTAATGAATATAAGATTCCAGTAATGTGATTAAGAATCGATGCTTTCTCATCTATATATGAATAAAACTTTCATCATTTTTAACTCAAGTGTTGTTTATTTAACAATACCTTTATTCTGCCAGTTTTGTAACACCATAGGTTACTCTTAAGTATAAAAAATTTGTTCTCAGTGATTTTAAAGGTTCTATAAAGTTATCCACAGTAATAGATGTATCTTAAGTTTAATATTGATAGCTGTATTATTTAGAACAGATTTGTACAATGGAAGCGGCTTGTAATAAAATCAGTCCAATAAAGAAAGATTCACTAAGTAAGGAACAGTTTTTTGTTTTATGTATTCAAATCAAGTGAAACCATCTCAAATTAATTTGTATAATTTTTTCTTTAAAGAATGTTCAATTATAAATTACTTGTATGTAATTTCTGGCATCAGTTAAGGTATTTTAGGTAAGTTTACAAATTGGAACAAGTTTCTTTTCATAGAATGTCATACATTTGCTGCAGCAGATCAGATCGGTTTCACAAAATTAACAATATTTCAAAGGTAAAGACTTTGTAAAGGCAAAATCCTGGCATATAAAAAAATCTACACTAGAGCTTTTATTTTAAAATGTTTCAAATTTATAAACAGAAATAGTTGAGAAGAAGATTTGACTGGAGTGTTTGTTGAAGAGGGACCATGCTGAATCAGAACTTCAGTCTGCCTTGAACAAAGCTTCGTAAGCTGAAACAGAAGGAGTCTCTTAATACAGGAATAGAAAAGGCAAACATAATAACCATTCTGGATTTCTTTACAGCATGCTCTTTCAAGCTTTAGTCTTACTTTGTGATGAGGTAACATGTGATGAAAACCTAGTGTTTCATTCTTGAAGTACTACATAATAACCATTCTCGATTTGTTTACAGCATGCCATACTCTTTCTAGCTTTAGTCTTACTTTGTGATGAGGTAACGTGTGGTGAAAACCTAGTGTTTCATTCTTGAAGTACTACATAATAACATTCTGGATTTGTTTACAGCATACTCTTTCAAGCTTTAGTCTTACTTTGTGATGAGGTAACGTGTGGTGAAAACCTAATGTTTCATTCTTGAAGTACTACATAATACCATTCTGGATTTGTTTACAGCATGCCATACTCTTTCAAGCTTTAGTCTTACTTTGTGATGAGGTAACGTGTGGTGAAAACCTAGTGTTTCATTCTTGAAGTACTACATAATAGCATTCTGGATTTGTTTACAGCATACTCTTTCAAGCTTTAGTCTTACTTTGTGATGAGGTAACGTGTGGTGAAAACCTAGTGTTTCATTCTTGAAGTACTACATGATACCATTCTGGATTTGTTTACAGCATACTCTTTCAAGCTTTAGTCTTACTTTGTGATGAGGTAACATGTGGTGAAAACCTAGTGTTTCATTCTTGAAGTACTACATAATAACATTCTGGATTTGTTTACAGCATGCTCTTTCAAGCTTTAGTCTTACTTTGTGATGAGGTAACATGTGGTGAAAACCTAGTGTTTCATTCTTGAAGTACTACATAATAACATTCTGGATTTGTTTACAGCATACTCTTTCAAGCTTTAGTCTTACTTTGTGATGAGGTAACGTGTGGTGAAAACCTAGTGTTTCATTCTTGAAGTACTACATAATAGCATTCTGGATTTGTTTACAGCATACTCTTTCAAGCTTTAGTCTTACTTTGTGATGAGGTAGCGTGTGGTGAAAACCTAGTGTTTCATTCTTGAAGTACTACATGATACCATTCTGGATTTGTTTACAGCATACTCTTTCAAGCTTTAGTCTTACTTTGTGATGAGGTAACATGTGGTGAAAACCTAGTGTTTCATTCTTGAAGTACTACATAATAACATTCTGGATTTGTTTACAGCATGCTCTTTCAAGCTTTTGTCTTACTTTGTGATGAGGTAGCGTGTGGTGAAAACCTAGTGTTTCATTCTTGAAGTACTACATAATACCATTCTGGATTTGTTTACAGCATGCTCTTTCAAGCTTTAGTCTTACTTTGTGATGAGGTAGCGTGTGGTGAAAACCTAGTGTTTCATTCTTGAAGTACTACATAATAACCATTCTGGATTTGTTTACAGCATGCCATACTTTTCAAGCTTTAGTCTTACTTTGTGATGAGGTAACGTGTGGTGAAAACCTAGTGTTTCATTCTTGAAGTACTACATAATAACATTCTGGATTTGTTTACAGCATACTCTTTCAAGCTTTAGTTTTACTTTGTGATGAGGTAACGTGTCGTGAAAACCTAGTGTTTCATTCTTGAAGTACTACATAATACCATTCTGGATTTGTTTACAGCATGCTCTTTCAAGCTTTAGTCTTACTTTGTGATGAGGTAGCGTGTGGTGAAAACCTAGTGTTTCATTCTTGAAGTACTACATAATACCATTCTGGATTTGTTTACAGCATGCTCTTTCAAGCTTTAGTCTTACTTTGTGATGAGATAACGTGTGGTGAAAACCTAGTGTTTCATTCTTGAAGTACTACATAATACCATTCTGGATTTGTTTACAGCATGCTCTTTCAAGCTTTAGTCTTACTTTGTGATGAGGTGCGTGTGGTGAAAACCTAGTGTTTCATTCTTGAAGTACTACATAATAACCATTCTCGATTTGTTTACAGCATGCCATACTCTTTCAAGCTTTAGTCTTACTTTGTGATGAGGTAACGTGTGGTGAAAACCTAGTGTTTCATTCTTGAAGTACTACATAATAACCATTCTGGATTTGTTTACAGCATGCCATACTTTTTGAAGCTTTAGTCTTACTTTGTGATGAGGTAGCGTGTGGTGAAAACCTAGTGTTTCATTCTTGAAGTACTACATAATAACATTCTGGATTTGTTTACAGCATACTCTTTCAAGCTTTAGTCTTACTTTGTGATGAGGTAACGTGTGGTGAAAACCTAGTGTTTCATTCTTGAAGTACTACATAATAACCATTCTGGATTTGTTTACAGCATGCATACTCTTTCAAGCTTTAGTCTTACTTTGTGATGAGGTAGCGTGTGGTGAAAACCTAGTGTTTCATTCTTGAAGTACTACATAATACCATTCTGGATTTGTTTACAGCATGCTCTTTCAAGCTTTAGTCTTACTTTGTGATGAGGTAAGCGTGTGGTGAAAACCTAGTGTTTCATTCTTGAAGTACTACATAATACCATTCTGGATTTGTTTACAGCATGCTCTTTCAAGCTTTAGTCTTACTTTGTGATGAGGTAACGGTGTGGTGAAAACCTAGTGTTTCATTCTTGAAGTACTACATAATACCATTCTGGATTTGTTTACAGCATGCCATGCTCTTTCAAGCTTTAGTCTTACTTTGTGATGAGGTAACGCGTGGTGAAAACCTAGTGTTTCATTCTTGAAGTACTACATAATAACCATTCTCGATTTGTTTACAGCATGCCATACTCTTTCAAGCTTTAGTCTTACTTTGTGATGAGGTAACGTGTGGTGAAAACCTAGTGTTTCACTCTTGAAGTACTACATAATAACCATTCTGGATTTGTTTACAGCATGCCATACTTTTCAAGCTTTAGTCTTACTTTGTGATGAGGTAACATGTGGTGAAAACCTAGTGTTTCATTCTTGAAGTACTACATAATAACATTCTGGATTTGTTTACAGCATGCTCTTTCAAGCTTTAGTCTTACTTTGTGATGAGGTAACATGTGGTGAAAACCTAGTGTTTCATTCTTGAAGTAATACATAATAACCATTCTGGATTTGTTTACAGCATGCCATGCTCTTTCAAGCTTTAGTCTTACTTTGTGATGAGGTAACATGTGGTGAAAACCTAGTGTTTCATTCTTGAAGTACTACATAATAACATTCTGGATTTGTTTACAGCATACTCTTTCAACCTTTAGTCTTACTTTGTGATGAGGTAATGTGTGGTGAAAACCTAGTGTTTCATTCTTGAAGTACTACATAATACCATTCTGGAGATGTTTACAGCATGCCATACTCTTTCAAGCTTTAGTCTTACTTTGTGATGAGGTAGCGTGTGGTGAAAACCTAGTGTTTCATTCTTGAAGTACTACATAATAACCATTCTGGATTTGTTTACAGCATGCCATACTTTTTCAAGCTTTAGTCTTACTTTGTGATGAGGTAACGTGTGTGGTGAAAACCTAGTGTTTCATTCTTGAAGTACTACATAATAACATTCTGGATTTGTTTACAGCATACTCTTTCAAGCTTTAGTTTTACTTTGTGATGAGGTAACGTGTGGTGAAAACCTAGTGTTTCATTCTTGAAGTACTACATAATAACATTCTGGATTTGTTTACAGCATGCCATACTCTTTCAAGCTTTAGTCTTACTTTGTGATGAGGTAACGTGGTGAAAACCTAGTGTTTCATTCTTGAAGTACTACATAATACCATTCTGGATTTGTTTACAGCATGCTCTTTCAAGCTTTAGTCTTACTTTGTGATGAGGTAACGTGTGGTGAAAACCTAGTGTTTCATTCTTGAAGTACTACATAATACCATTCTGGATTTGTTTACAGCATGCTCTTTCAAGCTTTAGTCTTACTTTGTGATGAGATAGCGTGTGGTGAAAACCTAGTGTTTCATTCTTGAAGTACTACATAATACCATTCTGGATTTGTTTACAGCATGCTCTTTCAAGCTTTAGTCTTACTTTGTGATGAGGTAAGCGTGTGGTGAAAACCTAGTGTTTCATTCTTGAAGTACTACATAATAACCATTCTGGATTTGTTTACAGCATGCCATACTCTTTCAAGCTTTAGTCTTACTTTGTGATGAGGTAACGTGTGGTGAAAACATAGTGTTTCACACTCTTGAAGTACTACATAATAACCATTCTGGATTTGTTTACAGCATGCCATACTTTTCAAGCTTTAGTCTTACTTTGTGATGAGGTAACATGTGGTGAAAACCTAGTGTTTCATTCTTGAAGTACTACATAATAACATTCTGGATTTGTTTACAGCATGCTCTTTCAAGCTTTAGTCTTACTTTGTGATGAGGTAACATGTGGTGAAAACCTAGTGTTTCATTCTTGAAGTAATACATAATAACCATTCTGGATTTGTTTACAGCATGCCATGCTCTTTCAAGCTTTAGTCTTACTTTGTGATGAGGTAACGATGTGGTGAAAACCTAGTGTTTCATTCTTGAAGTACTACATAATACCATTCTGGATTTGTTTACAGCATGCTCTTTCAAGCTTTAGTCTTACTTTGTGATGAGGTAACGTGTGGTGAAAACCTAGTGTTTCATTCTTGAAGTACTACATAATACCATTCTGGATTTGTTTACAGCATGCTCTTTCAAGCTTTAGTCTTACTTTGTGATGAGGTAACATGTGGTGAAAACCTAGTGTTTCATTCTTGAAGTACTACATAATACCATTCTGGATTTGTTTACAGCATGCCATACTCTTTCAAGCTTTAGTCTTACTTTGTGATGAGGTAACATGTGGTGAAAACCTAGTGTTTCATTCTTGAAGTACTACATAATACCATTCTGGATTTGTTTACAGCATGCTCTATCAAGCTTTAGTCTTACTTTGTGATGAGGTAACATGTGGTGAAAACCTAGTGTTTTATTCTTGAAGTACTACATAATAACATTCTGGATTTGTTTAGAGCATGCTCTTTCAAGCTTTAGTCTTACTTTGTGATGAGGTAACATGTGGTGAAAACCTAGTGTTTCATTCTTGAAGTACTACATAATAACCATTCTGGATTTGTTTACAGCATGCCATACTCTTTCAAGCTTTAGTCTTACTTTGTGATGAGGTAACGTGTGGTGAAAACCTAGTGTTTCACTCTTGAAGTACTACATAATAACCATTCTGGATTTGTTTACAGCATGCCATACTCTTTCAAGCTTTAGTCTTACTTTGTGATGAAGTAACGTGTCTTGAAAACCTAGTGTTTCATTTTTGAAGTACTACATAATAACCATTCTGGATTTGTTTACAGCATGCCATACTCTTTCAAGCTTTAGTCTTACTTTGTGATGAGGTAACATGTCGTGAAAACCTAGTGTTTCATTCTTAAAGTACTACATAATACCATTCTGGATTTGTTTACAGCATACTCTTTCAAGCTTTAGTCTTACTTTGTGATGAGGTAACGTGTGGTGAAAACCTACTGTTTCATTTTTAAGTACTACATAATACCATTCTGGATTTGTTTACAGCATGCTCTTTCAAGCTTTAGTCTTACTTTGTGATGAGGTAACGTGTGGTGAAAACCTAGTGTTTCATTCTTGAAGTACTACATAATACCATTCTGGATTTGTTTACAGCATGCCATACTCTTTCAAGCTTTAGTCTTACTTTGTGATGAGGTAACATGTGGTGAAAACCTAGTGTTTCATTCTTGAAGTACTACATAATACCATTCTGGATTTGTTTACAGCATGCCATACTCTTTCAAGCTTTAGTCTTACTTTGTGATGAGGTAGCGTGTGGTGAAAACCTAGTGTTTCATTCTTGAAGTACTACATAATACCATTCTGGATTTGCTTTTACCTTTTTATTTCACTCCTTGTTGGGTATCAGATTTTACTTCTTATGTACAATTGTAAAATTTGTTCCAATTTTTAAACCAATCGAGTTTTTTACAAACTTTGAATGTAAAGTGTTTTCACAGTTTTTTGTTGTGTTGTGACAAATCTTTTTGTTACTACATAATAAATGTATCATTGAAGAAAAAAACCTGCTTATATATTCCTTCATTCTTATAACTAATTACCATAACACTGTGTTGTATTACCAACCAGGTTAGAGGTAATTTTTACATGTAAAATTTTTTGGTTTATTCCTATGTCTACTTGTTATGTTTTAGTTATGAAAACTTTTATTGGTAACTAATTTCATTTGCATTTTCAGGTGGCTGAGGTTGCCCTTAAAAAGGAACCTAAACAGGAAGAATCTGCTGAGAAAATTGGGAGCATTGTCTTAAACTCCACAGCTGAGTTTTGTCGGAACCTTGGAGACATTCCCACTTATGGGATGTCGGGAAATCGAGAGGATGAAGCTGATGAAATCATGGTTAGAATTTCTGTAATGTTGATTTTATAGTAGACAGAGTTTAATAATATTGTTAACCCTGTGCCAGTCAGAACTTCTTACAGAGATACATTAAAAATTTAACTCTCAACACGGTCTTGATCAATTTGACCTTGTAACTAACCCCCCAAAAAAAAAAAAAAAAGAATCTGAATTTCCTTTTGTTATATCTAGAATGACTTTAAATTGTAACATGAAACCACATTAGTTCATCCTAAGTAGCTTTAAGTTGGCCAGGCATGGCCAGGTGGGTTAAGGTGTTGACTCGTAGTCTGAGGGTTGCGTGTTAGTTTCTCCGTCGCACAAACATGCTTGCCCTTTCAGTCATGGGGCATTATAATGTAATGATCAATCCCACTGTTCACTGGTAAAAGAGTAGTTCAATAGTTGGCGGTGGTGATGACTAGCTGCCTTCCCTCTAGTCTTACACTGCTAAATCAGGGACAGCTAGCACAGATAGCCCTCAAGTAGCTTTCTATGAAATTCAAAACAAAGAAACAAACAGACTTTAAGTTGTAACGTCTTTTCATAATTAAATTTTATTCTTTTGTTTCCATCCTCACCATGATAAGTTGTAATTCACTTGAAGCATGTGCAGCTCACATTATGCTATTGAATTACATACATTATTTATGTGTTACTCACATGTGTGCCTCATGAAACATTTTTTGTTATAATATTATTTATTTTACCTAATCTGATCTTAACTAACCTAAAATATCTCTATTCATACTAGTTAGTTAATGTTTAACAATAATTTACTTACCCACTCTTCTTTGTTTTGGCTATCAGTTGGAATTATACCTGAACTTACATATACTAATGGTAATAGTGCACTAAATAATTTTAATGTAACTGAATGATGTGTGTCTTCCTCATCTCACAGGACTTGAGCGGAATTGATGGAGGAACAGCAACTTAAAGAATTAGAAGCTCAAAACCGAGGAGCTTGGAATGAAGTTGATATTGATGACAAACCTGTGGAGATTAATGTGAGTAAACATATGTTTAATAAAGATGTCTTGAACTTCATGTGATATCAGTCCTTTCCAAATGTCTTACTTAGGTTGTAATACATGTGTAATCACTGTATTCATTTCAACACAAATGTTTTAAATATATTTGCACCCAAATCCTTTCTTGCATTTTAGCTCAGGTTTAGGTTTGTATGATGTATCTTTTATTTTTATTGCACCAAAGATTGTACTATAATTACTATGAAATTTTCTAGACTCTGTAAAATTATATAAGCCATTAAAGTGTGTGTTGATGATGTAATTGTGTTATAGTATGGCCTTTCATTCTTTTCCATGTATTCTTGATTTCAGCTACTTCATTGTCACTCATAATTGTGTTTCATATTTATTAATGTAACAGCTTACATCAAATGTTTAAAATAATTTAGCATTTTTAATATCTCTTATCCTTGTCCATCTGCTAATATAAGTACAAAGTATTTAGTTTTGTTTATAAAAGTTGCTTTTGTATTCTTTTTGGAAATTACATACAGTTTCACCCCTCCCTTTCCCCTAGTGTCTAAAATCATGCTCAGATGAATTCCACATGACTAGTTTCATGTTAAAAGTGCATTTTTTTGTAAAGCAGAAAGGAACTGTTGAACTAACTACTGTAGTAAAATAAAAAAGCACTGGAACCAATAAAATTCATTGTGTATAACCAGTACAAAACAATGAAATAGATTATTGAAAGATGTGTGACATTATAACTAAACATTTAGTAATCTTTGGTCTGGGTAAGGAAGAATAGAAGAGCTTTATGGTAAACAGATTGCCTAAAAGAAAATAATTCAAAGATTTAAAATGTTTCATTTGTGACGTTATTAGCTTTTGAAACTTGAAAGTTGCAAAACGAACTGTGTAGTCTGTTCAATTTTACAGTTTTGGTACCATCAACCTAGATAATTAATAGTTATCAAACTATCTGAATTAAAAATAAGTTACAATCATGTTTACAGGCCACTTATTTGTAGCTTTGATTTGAATGTTCACAAGATTTATTCACACTAGAAAATTCAAGTAATTTTAGGCGTAACTTCAATTAGTTCTCGTTTGCTACTTCCAAATTAGGGATGACTATTGCGTATAGCCATTGGGTAAATTTTCATGAAATAAACAAAACAAATACCCCACCGTCATTAATAATTATGACTGGGGAGAGTGAAAATGCTAACATTTCAATTATATCTTCAGGTGACCGGAGGAGAGAAACCAGATGAAGCTTGGGATAACATGATGATGGTATTTGCCCTTGTAAAATGCACTAGATACTGTGTTCAAAGGTTTTAATTAAAGGTTGTACCTTACATCTGAACAGATAATAACATGATGCTTAACATATTATAAATTACAACTGTTGTTGAAACATTTGACAAACTGTGAATTGTTTTTCTACCTAGAACCAGGAAAGTATTCCAATCTTAGAAGAAGAACCAGATGTTAGCACTGGAATGGCTGCAGCCCTTCAGTTAGCAATGAAGAAAGGTATTGTATTATACTGTGTACATGTTGACATATCACAATGAAGAAAGGTAATGTATTATACTGTGTACATGTTAACATATCACAATGAAGAAAGGTAATGTATTATACTGTGTACATGTTGACATATCACAATGAAGAAAGGTATTGTATTATACTGTGTACATGTTGACATATCACAATGAAGAAAGGTAATAATTATACTGTGTACATGTTGACATATCACAATGAAGAAAGGTAATGTATTATACTGTGTACATGTTAATATATCACAATGAAGAAAGGTAATGTATTGTTCTGTAATGCGTGTTAACATCACAATGAAGAAAGGTAATGTATTATATTGTGTACATGTTGACATATCACAATGAAGAAAGGTAATGTATTATTCTGAATGTTCTCGTCTGTGTAAATGTTAGCGATCACAATGAAGAAAGGTAATGTATTATTCTGAATGTTCTCGTCTGTGTAAATGTTAGCGTATCACAATGAAGAAAGGTATTGTATTATACTGTGTACATGTTGACATATCACAATGAAAAAAAGGTAATGTATTGTCCTGTGTACAAGTTGACATATCACAATGAAGAAAGGTAATATAATATTCTGTGTGCGTGTTAACATATCACAATGAAGAAAGGTAATGTATTGTTCTGTGTAATGCGTGTTAACATCACAATGAAGAAAGGTGATGTAATATTCTGTGTATATGTTGGCGTATCACAATGAAGAAAGGTAATGTATTATTCTGAATGTTCTCGTCTGTGTAAATATTAGCATTATCACAATGAAGAAAGGTAATGTATTATTCTGAATGTTCTCGTCTGTGTAAATGTTAGCGTATCACAATGAAGAAAGGTAATGTATTATTCTGAATGTTCTCGCTGTGTAAATGTTAACGATATCACAATGAAGAAAGGTAATGTATTGTTCTGAATGTTCTCGTCTGTGTAAATGTTAACGTATCACAATGAAGAAAGGTAATGTATTATTCTGAATGTTCTCGTCTGTGTAAATGTTAACGTATCACAATGAAGAAAGGTAATGTATTGTTCTGAATGTTCTCGTCTGTGTAAATGTTAGCGATCACAATGAAGAAAGGTAATGTATTATTCTGAATATTCTCGTCTGTGTAAATGTTAACGTATCAATCTTTCTTAAAGAATCACCTATTGTGAAATTGTTTTTAATAATGTGCTGTCAGTTAAACATCTGTTCTCAACATTCCTTGATATTAAATATTTATACAACTTAATGTATTCTTTTTAAAACCACGTTAGATTTGAGCTCTGAATAGAATAATTCAGTTTTAACTTTCTGATTGGAAAAAGCTGTTTTTATATTAAATAACTGTATATTTTTGCACTGACTCTGTTTATTTCTAAATATTAAAATTTCTTTGTCATATAAATATCAATGTTTCAGTGATACAGATATCTTAATATCAAGGTTAACAGTGATAAAGATATGCTTTTGTTAATTTTCAGCTTAGTTACATTGTCCTGTACCAATTTATTTAATTCTAATGTGTGTATAAAACACAATACTTGCAGTTACTGAAAACACTTTTGTATTGATTTAGTAAAGTCATTATCTCACTGTAATAGGATACTTGGAAAATGAGGTAAAGAAACCAGTTAGTGCCCAAAGACATAGTGATCTTCAAGCTCAGAGCTATACCATTGAAGAAAAGTTTTAGTAAGTATTTCAGCCTATTAATGTTTCACCTCCTTACCTTCCTCAAAAAAAAAATCTTTTTAGAGAAAATGTATATTCACAATTACGAGACTGTTGCTAAGTAACGTGTGTCCATCAGAGACTGAAAAACTGAAAATTGGTCTGGTAATAATTGCAGGAAAACTTGTAGGTTTATAAATTGATTAACCAATTGAATATTCCGTTTGTTTCCCTCTAATACCAGTTATTTTAATGTGAAGTGTAGTCTAGTTTACAGAATGAAATGCCTTTTCTCTTGTAGAAAACTTGGGTTGGGTGGTTACAGTTATGACAAAATCTATGAATGGATTAGAGATAGTGTTTTGAAAGTACCAATTCAAAGCTTTAAAATCGTGCTTAATTTGTATGCTGGCAGTTATCTCTGTTCTTTTTTGCCTAATCCTTTTATTAAACACAGAAATGTGAACTGTTCAGATAGATTTATGAAAAACTGGGTTGTGGCGTATAATTTTAATTTTAACATTTTTTCTATTTGTTATAATAATTTTATTACTTCTGGCTAATCTTTGACATAAAGCGACATTAAAGCTCAGTTGGTTATCATAACTCGCACTTCTTTCAGTGACGACGACAAAGCGTCTCGTAGAGATCGATCACGTGAGGTCCACTGTCAGACTTCAAAGATAAAGAAGGGTACAAACCTGATGTGAAGCTGGAGTACATAGGCGACAGCGGTAGACTGCTTGATGCTAAAGAAGCTTTTCGCTACCTCAGCCACAAGTTTCACGGCAAGGGTCCAGGGAAAAATAAAGTGGATAAACGTGCAAAAAAATTGGAACAGGAAGCAGTAGGTTCCACTTTTGTGATAATGTATCCGTTTCTTATTTCATGATGTGTCTGATTTGTGCTGTTGCTCTTGAAATATTTTAAGGGTAAAATGTGAGGTTAAATTGATCCAAATTGTACTTATTCAAAAGCAAGAAGGTGAGGTACTTTAAAACTGTTTCTTTACTCTATAATAAAGTAAAATAATTCTTGAAAGCGTATTTCAAATGATCTGTTTCTTATTTGACTTAATTTCTTTTACCAGCAGTCTAGAAATTTAAATAGCTGTGATTATAAACTTTCTAACTAGGTGCCCAGTAAAATATTCAGCTTCTATTTGATATGTGTATTTAACCAGTCTGAATATATCTGGTTTGTTTTATTATCTAGAAACTGCGACAGATGAGTTCCACTGACACTCCTCTGAACACTGTAAACTTGATGCAGGAAAAGCAGAAAGAGCTTCAATCTCCATATCTGATCCTGAGTGGTGGAAACAAAGCTCTATCACTAACACAGTGAGTACATTACAGATGCTGTTTCTTACCACCACTCAACATCTTTTGTCATTGAAAAGAGTTTACATCATTCACGGCAAAAGATAGTTACTGAATATTGTTGGTTAATGTGTTGTTACTTCTGCCATCAGAAGTGATGGAGGTTATGTTTTCACTTCTGTGTGTGTGTATTTTTTAGCAGGAATCTTAAGAACAGCTGAACGGATTTTGTCACCTTGACATAAATAAAAGTATTTCTTTACTATGAGGTATGATTTTTTACACTATTAGTGCTCTATAGCTCAGTCAAAAATAATCAGATTGTGATGAAACTTGGTGGATATGTGTAGAGTGGTGCTGCTCATTGTTCTGCCAAAACAAAACTGTGTCTGTTGATAACAATGAAGATATGGACACACTTTGTAGATTTTAAAAAACCAGTTATGATCAGTGCTGCATGTTGGAGGTGAGCACTCTACAGAATTCCCCTTAAGTTATGATATGTGTTTATGTACCAGTATTGAAATATGTTTAAGTTTTTATATAAATTAACACTCCTACGAAAAGTGGGGCCTACTAGGCCCCAGAGTGACTTGAAAGGTTATTAATATTAGGCTAATAATTTTGTATTTAAATGAAATTGCCATTTAAATCCATTAATGAATGGATTAACGAGATTCCCACTGTCCCTATCTACTATCTAGCGAAACCACAGCCAGGGGAACGGGCTTGGAGAAATCAGGACTAGAAACGTCTTTTCGTAGGAGTGTTAAAAAACCAGTTTTTAAAGTGTAATTGTGAACCTGTTGTTCGTTTGATAGTGAACTAACTCTATGTTATTAAGTGAGTAGACAAATGTACAGTTGTTGGTATAACCACCACTTGCAATCTTCTTTGTAGCTGATACGTGAAACTTTTCTATTTACGTGTAGCTACCGGTTCATGTTGTGTTGGTGTCTAAAATGTATTGTGCAAAATTTTACAATTTTGGAATGATTGGTCTTACATCAGTTGTTTACTCATAACTTTTGATTTTTGAATGAATTTGTTTGAGTCTGAATCTTCATGTAACTAACTTGTTAATAACATGATAAGACTGTTGAATGAACTTGTTGGTAACATGATAAGACTGTTGAATGAACTTGTTGGTAACATGATGCTGAACCTAAAATCTTTGTTGAGTGAGCTTATTTATATGACAGGAATAAATCTGAAACTTTGTTATTGTTCAACACAACACTGACAGTAAATATTTTTACAATAATTTCTTTTGTTCTTCCAGGACTACAATAATTAAACCCAAGTGATTTGTCTTTGTACGGTGGAAAGTGGACACCACATCCAGTGATACAGTTTGATGACAGAAGACTAAAAGTGGACACCACATC
Source organism: Tachypleus tridentatus (assembly GCF_004210375.1). Taxonomy (NCBI): domain Eukaryota; kingdom Metazoa; phylum Arthropoda; class Merostomata; order Xiphosura; family Limulidae; genus Tachypleus; species Tachypleus tridentatus. The sequence continues at coordinate 61,774,756 of NW_027467782.1, read as the reverse complement.
CAATGATACAGTTTGATGACAGAAGACTAAAAGCTACTTGCATTTCTGAATTAAGTTGCTTACTTACAGATCAGTGATTTTTTAACAGCAGAGGAAAAATAATTTTGAAGTTTCAAGTTCTTTTGCTGTGCTATAAAAATTCTGAAATAACCACTTAGTTTTGTTGTAGGATAAACCAGTTGTCACCACTACCATTTTTTGGTTGTTTTCCTGCCGATGGGATACAACTGTGTAAAACAGTAATCACAGAATTATTTTACTTACTGAAATGACAATTCTTTCATACTATCAAAGTCGTATTGTAATTGTGAAAAGAATGGTTTAGACACACACACCTTACTGACAAATTTTCTACTTTTATGGATTTGACTTCATAAAGGTATTAGATGCTAAGCCTAAATTTTTCACTGTGTTTATGATATTTCAAAAATAGTTCATTTGGAATTAGTGTTTTAATTAATGGATTTCAAATAAAAGTAAATTCAGCTCTCTGTGTAGTGTACATACGAAATATGTTTTATGTCCTCTGGTGGTATTTGCCTGAACAGCATGGCTAACAAAATAAACTGTTGTTTTTCCTAATAACATTAGAAATGAAGTTTCCCATGTGAAGGTTAATGTGTAAATACCTTTGTGATTCATTTGATGTGGAATTAAAACTTTTTTTTATTTAAAACTCAGTAACCAATCTGTTATTCAACTGATTCCTTATTTCACAATTTTAAAACCTCAAGTTTCAGAATAAAAATATTTTCTGTAATATTTTTCACACACGATGTATTTTTGGTTTTTATTTCTCATAATGTTATTAATCTCTTTAGTTTTATTGTTTTCAGATACTTAAAACAAATGTTATGTACAAAGTGATTATTGTAGTGTCTTGTTCTATCATAACAAATTGGGAGTTGAGTTGATAAAGAACATGTTAATATTAAATAAATATTAAAACAAATTGGCTTGAGAGTTCACAACCTTAAAACGATTACATCTTTGAAACTGATGTGGAATGTTATAGGAAGTTCTTAGGTGCAAAACCACAATCATAACTTTGATATACTGTATTGTTAAGAGATTTCAAAAACTGGTTTTTACAAATTAAAAAAACAAAAAATATAACTCACTGATAAGTATATTTATAATATTTTAGCCATAGTTTTCTTGTCAACAGATGTATTTAACAGTTTCTAATGATTGTATTTGTTTTAAAGTATGCACCTGAATGAACAAAAATGGTTCATTAAGTGAGTAAATGAACAAAGTCTCGAACATGTGAGATTTGACAAAAAACAGTAGCTAGTTTGTGTGATTATATGCATGCGGGTTCTGGTCAAGTTTGTTTTTCAAAATATTTTTAGCTTGCTATTAATAAATTCTTTCGACTAGATAAACTACAGTAAGTTAATAATTAGGGTTTCATTTAATTATTTATTTTATGGTTTTTTTGGTTTATAATTTTTTTTAAAGTCCATTTCAAATTAATGATTTATCTTGATTGTTGTGTCAGTGTTAAGTTCCATTTTGGGGATCCAAGGTTCAAGACATGATATACCAGTGAATGTGCTACATATTTTATGCTGTAGAAGCATCTTAACTGTACTGTTATTCAGTTAAGAGTGGCTGCACAACAAGTCACAGCTGAGTGGTTTTTGTAACCCTCATGTACCCACACCTGGTACACACCTCTGAAGGTGGCTTAACATGATAAGGTGTTTAGTTTGAAGTGACCATGTGGTATTGAACAATGGTGCTCGACTTAGAAACATATTTTAACACAAAATTAATTAATTAATTGAGCCTATCTATATATTGCCCTTTATATTCTTATTTTGATGTCAAGTGGTGAATAATTAATTTACGTTGTAACTTGAGATAAAAATGCTACCTTCTCCCAGTATTCACCCCAAAAATCTTTATATTGTGTAGAGATAACATAGTCTTTCACAAAGGAAAATTGAAAGTTCTGCTAACCTCGTGAGTAATTATTATTCCAATTGTTAAGCCACCAGAAGCTGATGGATGGGTGTCAACCTCAGACACTAGAAAGAAGTGTCCATAAGATAACAACATGGTTCCACTTTGTGGAACCACAAGGCATGTTGCTAGGCTGTCATGACAGACAGAAGTTGTCATAATGCAGCAGAAATTATCTAGAGAGCACACTTCTGTTAGCACCAAGTGGCAACTGGTGGCATAATGAACACAGGAACCACCAGAGGGTAACTGTGTCATCAACTCTATAGCAACAATAGAATTTTAAACTTAATAAAATTGTGAGTGTAATTTTGCTTTACAAGTAAAACAATCTGTTCTTTTGATCTTATCAAACTTGTAGGTTTCTCTTGCATACGTTTTGCAAAAGCTCACAGTCTTTGTATAGACTGTTGTAAGATGTCTTAACACGTGATGAACATCTGTATTTAATATCATGTAAAACTCTTACAATTTGATACTGATTTAGTCTAACAATAAAAGAATTGTTAACTAAATAGTTATACATGCTGACAATTACTTTATAGTTTTCACTTGCACAATTTTTCAAAGGCTGACGATTCCTCTTTGGATGGACAGTGTTATTCTTATAAGGTTTTACTCATAATAGTGTTACTGTAAGTGGCAAGACAAGGTCTCTGACACTAAGGTCCTAAGTCTCTGGCATGCTTAGCATTCACACCGAGCTAAGGAAGATAAGTACAGCCATGTTATCAGAATGCCAGAGAGTTGTCTCTCAGACACATCTTCTTTGGTGAACTACAAACTAGAGCATACTGGTGGGACAAGGTTGGGCTAAAGGATTGTAACATCAATCCTATTTACCTGGGAGACTCTTGCCCGAAACGACCCAGCCTGGAGGAGTGCCGTCACAAAGGAGCAGCTCAAAACGAGTTTGTAGCATGTAAAACAACAGACAGCAACCATCAGTCCTCCTGCTGTTATGTCTTCTACTGTACTAGCTATTTTCAATCCAGGATCAGAGTAATGAGTCACCTCTGAACACAAAATTAATGGATGATGATGAAGATGGTCCTCCTCAATTGTAAAGGATGAACAGCATAATAAGTAAACGAACCTACTAGAGACAATAATAGCATAGTTCGTAGTATCATCAGTTAATCAATAATATTTTATCTTATTTTCTAACAGACATTTTTACAAATCCTGAAAAGGGCAGATTTCTGTGATTACATCTCTAGATATTGTGCAGTAATTTAACATACAAACTGACTGATTCAGTAGTTTAGCTTTATGGGTTAAATGTACTGTTCATCTACCCATATAATTATGTTTTATTCATTTCTATTGTGTACAACAGTTCTTAGCAAAATATTTCACACAAGTGACTTCGTACATCAGACATATATTTTACAATGTCGTATGGTCGTACTGGGCATTATATGTTTTACAGATGTGAACAGTATTGCTATATATACATACTTTGATTGGCCATACCATCTGCTGTGAACTACAGTTTCTGTTCAAGGCTCATCAGCACAGCCTAGGGCAGCAAACCAAAGAAATGCTATTAGGCCTAATGAAGAAATGTTTTACTTCATCATTCAGTAAGCTCAATTTATTTAGCTATGTGAATAATGTTAGAACTTTCTATCCAGTTCTTTATTCGATGTTTCACAGTGGGCCAACTGTTTAATGATTGTATATGGTAAAAATGTCTTTTTCACCAGAGGTGAAACTGAAGAGATAATATGTGACGTAGAGGCCTAATGCATTCTTTGATTGACAGTACTCTGTTATGGACGTTACAAATACTGTTACTAGACTTCTAACAGATCGCACACACATTTAATATTGTCTCAAGTTCTGTTTACGGATTGAATTGTGTCTCGTCTTATGTTTTCATTCATATTACATTACGTAAGTATAGTATTACTACCGTAGGACTACAAATACAAGTTATTCTGATATTTGTCATTCATACATTTAGCTATAATACGCGTGTTAATACACATGGAAAAGACCGATTTTTCTCTTCAAACATTGCTTTTGTGACCTTGGAGCGTATAACTAAAACATGATGGGAGACTATTTGGGGCTTGATACGTGAAAGTGATTTACATTACAGTCGCAAATCTCGAAAGACTGCTTATAAACATTTTTGTTCATTTTGTATAACTTTAGTATAAATACATGTAAATCTTGATTCGTATGTTGTCTTATTCAGACCTTATGTAAATGAAAATGTGCAAATTTGTCCGTTTTTACATAAAAAATAGGTTAATTTATAAATTTCATTATCCAGGTCACAAAAGCAAAGTTTAAAAGGAATAATGATCATTTTCTGTACTTTTACAACATAAACAACTAAGAAATAACACATACTATCCAGGAACAAAATTTGTGTTACATAGTGTTGTGTTATATAGTGTTATTATATGCCAATCTATATAGGTAATATTCTTACAATTGTTCTTCTGTTATATGTTTACTATTAAACGATTTTAGGTACATGATTACTATTTCAAAACGGCTACTTCCTTACCTGAATTTTGAAACTGTTAAAGTAACGTAAATTATCTTTTCGCTTAAAAATTATAGAAAATCGTCAGTTACTGGTTAGTGTTCTGTGATTCTTATATAAAAGGTTTTATACAAAAGTTCAAAATATAGTATTTTCGAGAATACTGACTTCATATACTCCTGGTATATTCTTGTTTTGGCATGCTATTAGTCAAATATAACTAATGACCATAAACGAAGAATAAGGGACATGTTTCAAAGTGAATCAGTTTCATAAATTATACACAATACAACATGCACCTGAAACCTCGAGCTAATTGACTGTCCCCTTCATGTTGAGGCCCCCAGTGGCACAGCGGTACGTCTGCGGACTTACAACGTCAGAATCCGTGGTGAGCAGAGCACAGATAGCCTATTGTGTTTCACCTCACCTTAATGTTCTATCTTTAATATGTGTAAATAAAGATTTGTCGAGTATCGCATATGCTAAAACATTTAGTAGCAAACTCAATATACATTAATATGTCGTAAACATCTTAGTTTATGAAATACTAGATTAGCTCTTATGTAACACTTATATATTGTGCTCATATTACTATTACAATTACATTGTATTTTTTCGTTTGCGTAACACATAAAGTGAGAAACGTTTTCATCAGTAGAGGTGGTCTGTACAGTCATGGATTTCATTTTCTCAGGATATGATGATACCCCCAAAACATGTTGATGCTCGGGATGAATGAAAACTAAGCCAAAATTGTCTCTACAGAGATGATTTTACATTTCAAAAGTATTCACCACTAGGTACACACTCATAACCGAAGACTATTGGTTTGTCTGAACATTAATTTTACTTACATATATAATCTAGAACAAAGTAACTTTCCCAAGAAGTGGTACCAAAGAGTAAAATGTTTGTGACTTTGAGAAATTCTCACATTTTTTATTAGTCACAGGCAGAGCGTTAGAATGCATGACAATAAGAATGGGGTAGCGTTATAATGTCGCGGTTAATCCCACTATTCGTTGGTAAAAGAATTGGCGATGGGTGATGATGACTAGTTGCCTTCCATCTAGTCTTGCACTGCTAAATTAGGGACGTCTAGCGCAGATAACCCCCGAGTAGCTTTGTGCGAAATTCAAAACAAACCAATAAGACTGGTGGTATTTTCTTACAAGTCTTTCTTTACTGGACTATTAGTCCGGGTTTCCAATGAGAATAAAAATGACGATCTGGATTGGACACACCATGTGATGCTTGCAACTGTTGGCAAGACCTTGAACCAAGTACCAAAAACGCATTGTGTCAGTTAGAAACGAATCAAAGTCTTTTTAAATCAGTCTATTAAATATTGCATCTTTTATTAAGGTATTTAACTTTAGGCAATCCATCGAGCTATTGTACTGCAGAAAACACTGTTCTTGGTATCACTATCTACCTGAAATAACATTAACTTTAGTGAATGTGTGTTTTCATACATCAAAGTCACATCGGTCTATCTGCTCTGTACACCGAGGGAATCAAACTCTTAATTTTAGCGTTGTAAATCCGAAGACTTACCACCGTCCCAACAGAGGACACCTTAGTAAAACCTTGTAATAACAACAAAGTTTCACCAATAGAAGCACCATCAGCCTTGGTAAAACTACATTAATGAAAACTATAAAATACCGTATTTTACGCCTTGTAAGGGGCTACATCGTGGAAGGCGCACCCTAATTTGGGAAAGACAATTCTAAGAAAAAATATTTTCGCTCACCAATCATCATCTTGATACAGCCTTGATGTTTTAAACCTGCTGAATAAATACAGTCAAATACATTATATTCTTCACAGTATATCAACAATATTAGTTAAATACAATATTTATTGTTATTGGAAATACTTGTGATTGGTAAGTAATGAGATTACGACCTGTATGGGAGGTCGTTTTGAGTAGAGTCAAGAGACCCGAAGTTTACCTCTTGCCTTAACCTAACACTTTTATCTTAGAAGATTTTTCAAGGTATTTTTAAAGAGAAAATCGACTTACAAGGCGTACAATTGAGTAACGTGTGAAATGAATGTTTTGTGAGGGACTATTATACACAATAAACATCATAATTAGTAATGTCGAGAAAACCCACTTGTAGAGAAATATATACGTAAAAAATACGTAAAATATTTTCTCAACCCAAACGAGCCGTTTTTACATATATAATAAACATCATAGTTATATGGGTTACGGAACAGTATATTTCACACGTGTAACCAAACAATTGAAACTATAATGTAATATGTTAAACTTCTGAGTAACATTTAGTATGTTAAACTATTCAGTAATATTTAGTATGTTAAACTTCTGAGTAATATTTAGTATGTTAAACTATTCAGTAATATTTAGTATGTTAAACTATTGAGTAATATTTAGTGTGTTAAACTATTGAGTAATATTTAGTTTGTTAAACTACTGAGTAATATTTAGTTTGTTAAACTATTCAGTAATATTTAGTTTGTTAAACTATTCAGTAATATTTAGTATGTTAAACTATTCAGTAATATTTAGTATGTTAAACTACTGAGTAATATTTAGTATGTTAAACTATTGAGTAATATTTGGCGTGTTAAACTATTGAGTAATATTTAGTATGTTAAACTACTGAGTAATATTTAGTATGTTAAACTATTTAGTAATATTTAGCATGTTAAACTATTGAGTAATATTTAGTATGTTAAACTACTGAGTAATATTTAGTATGTTAAACTATTTAGTAATATTTAGCATGTTAAACTATTGAGTAATATTTAGTATGTTAAACTTCTGAGTAATATTTAGTATGTTAAACTATTCAGTGATATTTAGTGTGTTAAACTATTGAGTAATATTTAGTATGTTAAACTATTGAGTAATATTTAGTGTGTTAAACTATTGAGTGATATTTAGTGTGTTAAACTATTGAGTGATATTTAGTTTGTTAAACTATTGAGTGATATTTAGTGTGTTAAACTATTCAGTAATATTTAGTATGTTAAACTACTGAATAATATTTAGTGTGTTAAACTATTGAGTAATATTTAGCGTGTTAAACTATTGAGTAATATTTAGCGTGTTAAACTATTGAGTAATATTTATTATGTTAAACTATTCAGTAATTTTAGTATGTTAAACTATTCAGTAATATTTAGTATGTTAAACTACTGAGTAATATTTGGTGTGTTAAACTATTGAGTAATATTTAGTATGTTAAACTATTGAGTAATATTTAGTATGTTAAACTATTGAGTAATAGATGTATACTATACACAACAATATGTGGAATGTATACTATACACTACAATACGTAAGATGTATACTGTACACTACAATACGTTAAATGTATACTATACACTACAATACGTTAAATGTATACCAAATTATATAAAATACAATCGCCTGTCTCGTTCTACATTCACAAAACCGAAACGTACGTTATTGACATGTCCGCCTATAGAAACATACACAATACAGCTATATATACAATTGAAAGTATAAATTCAGACAAGCCTGTGTGCAGTTTGACGGAAGTAAGTAACACCATCTGTTTTTGTAAAACACGTAATAAAAATAAATAGAATAATATTAAAAACAGGAATATGTATCATAAACAATGTAGAAGTAAGACAGCTATCTTACAGTAGAAATACAGCCGCAAGTTGTAAGTGTATAAACTTATGATGTGATACAGAAGAGGAATAAAAATACTGAGAATTTAAAACTTTTAAATATCGACATAAAGCACGTGAAGCACGTTAAACTGGATACATCAAACTACTAATACCTAAGTTTACGTCACGCGGTTAGCTCGAATAAAATTGAGTCTAATCAAAATTTGATGTTTTTAAATTTGTATTTATTTTTTTGTCTCACACCTTCAGCTGGTTTGTTTAGTGTTTTTGATTTTTTTTTTACAACTTCATTTAAATTTTAAGCTACCTATATTGTTCCTATGTTGTTTTTTTACAACCTTATTTTAACTTTAAGCTACCTATGTTGTTCCTGTATTGTTTTTTCACAACTTTATTTTAACTTTAAGCTACCTATATTGTTCCTGTATTGTTTTTACAACTTTATTTTAACTTTAAGCTATCTATATTGTTCCTCTATTTTACAACTTTATTTGAACTTTAAACTACCTATATTGTTCCTGTATTTTATAACTTTATTTTAGCTTTAAACTACCTATATTGTTCCTGTATTTTACAACTTTATTTGAACTTTAAGCTACCTATATTGTTCCTGTATTTTACAACTTTATTTGAACTTTAAATACCTATATTGTTCCTGTATTTTACAACTTTATTTGAACTTTAGGCTACCTATATTGTTCCTGTATTTTACAACTTTATTTGAACTTTAAGCTACCTATATTGTTCCTGTATTTTACAACTTTATTTGAACTTTAAGCTACCTATATTGTTCCTGTATTTTACAACTTTATTTTAACTTTAAGCTACCTATATTGTTCCTGTATTTTATAACTTTATTTTAGCTTTAAGCTACCTATATTGTTCCTGTATTTTTTACAACTTTATTTGAACTTTAAATACCTATATAGTTCCTGTATTTTACAACTTTATTTTAACTTTCAAACTACCTATATTGTTTCTGTATTTTATAACTTTATTTTAGCTTTAAGCTACCTATATTGTTCATAATTTTACAACTTTATTTTAACTTTAAGCTACCTATATAGTTCCTGTGTTTTAAACTTTATTTTAACTTTAAGCTACCTATATTGTTCTTGTATTTTACAACTTTATTTTAACTTTTAGGCTACCTATATGGTTCCTGTATTTTACAACTTTATTTTAACTTTAAAGCTACCTATATGGTTCATGTATTTTACAACTTTATTTTAGCTTTAAGCTACCTATATTGTTCCTGTATTTTACAACTTTATTTTAACTTTAAGCTACCTATATGGTTCTGTATTTTACAACTTTATTTTAACTTTTAAAACTACCTATATTGTTCCTGTATTTTACAACTTTATTTTTAACTTTAAGCTACCTATATGGTTCCTGTATTTTACAACTTTATTTTAACTTTAACTACCTATATGGTTCCTGTATTTTACAACTTTATTTTAACTTTAAGCTACCTATATATTCCTGTATTTTACAACTTTATTTTAGCTTTAAGCTACCTATATTGTTCCTGTATTTTACAACTTTATTTTAACTTTAAAGCTACCTATATGGTTCCTGTATTTTACAACTTTATTTTAACTTTAAGCTACCTATATAGGTTCATGTATTTTACAACTTTATTTTAACTTTAAGCTACCTATATAGTTCCTGTATTTTACAACTTTATTTTTAACTTTAAGGCTACCTATATAGTTCCTGTATTTTACAACTTTATTTTAGCTTTAAGCTACCTATATTGTTCCTGTATTTTACAACTTTATTTTAACTTTAAGCTACCTATATAGTTCCTGTATTTTACAACTTTATTTTAACTTTAAACTACCTATATGGTTCCTGTATTTTTTACAACTTTATTTTAACTTTAAGCTACTTATATTGTTCCTGTATTTTACAACTTTATTTGAACTTTAAGCTACCTATATTGTTCCTGTATTTTACAACTTTATTTGAACTTTAAGCTACCTATATTGTTCCTGTATTTTAACTTTAAACTACCTATCTTGTTCCTGTATTTTTATAAACCTCTCTGTTTCCTTTTTAAATTAACCATTTTTAATAATTTTGTTTCTTTAATGTTTTTATGTCCATCATGGAGATAAATCTGTATAATAACAATATTGTTTTATATGAAAACTTTAATGTAACAAAATACATAGTTGGTGTCTGATGATCTCACTGGAAATAATGACAACCTTTGGATTAGCTCCATGCAGACTGGATGACTGTTGCTTCTGACGTCAATGTCACAATATTACCTTTAATAATGGTACTGTATGTGCCCACTATGATGTATATTGATCCACATACCACATGCTATGTATATGCTTTTATATATATATATAGCTGGTATATTTTATCCTGTAGCTTGATGGGGATTTTGTAAATACTGATTGGAAAACATGCATGATTCTTTACATGCATGCACATGTAATGCATATTGACTATATGTACATGTATTTACATGCAGGCTTTATAATTTTTTAGTTTTTTATATATCCGGTGTGATACACAGCCACGTGAATTTAAGTTTTATAGATGCAAATATAAGACAATGTGTTATAATATACTAACACATCTAAACAAATAAACATTTCTGATATTGTATTCTCCCTATCTGTTCCTTCTGTCTGATGATCATAGTGAGGTCGGTTAAGGTTTTACTGGAGCTGACCAGACGTCCTCTAAGAGTGATATTCTGCACATACTTATGTGTTGATTAATATTATAACTGAACTATTTTAATATAATTCCTTTCTTCATTTCTTTTCGAGATACTTCTATGACCCTCTTACACTGTGATAACCCTAAATTCTGGTGCTGTCACTGCTGCATACTTTACCTGAAACACGATATTTTCTAAATAAAATATGTATCTACAAAATTTCTGATTCACCTTCACGTAGAATCGTTATCATATTTTACCATCTTCTGCTTGCAGGACTTCTGTCATTTAATGTATAATTTCTAAGATGGCTATCCTATCTGTGGTATCTACTTCCAATTAGGCAGTATGGGCTATAACTTAAGATAGTCAGTCACCATGATTTAACTGGATACTGAGCTTCATACTATCTTTTTAAGCTATGGTTTAAAATATATGATGTGGGATACTAACTTATATGGCTCATGATGATTTGTTTTAGCCATTGACTATTTGATCATTAATTTGAGATGTAAAATTAAGACTGCAGTTGGAAATTGTCATGGAGATTTGTTTGTGAACATAGTAAAATTAATAGCTTCTGTGTGACTAAATTCTATATATAATACACAGCAATGGACAAAAGTATAACTAGGTTAAGACAAACTCACCACTAAAACCGAGAAAAGTTTTACAAACGAAAAACATGTTTTGAAATAAAGCAAGTATGTCTGAAGAGTCACTTTAAGTAAACTTTTCCATCTTTATCCTATAAACATGTCTAATAAAATTTAATGATGGGTATTTTTACTCTTTCACCTCATACATAACATAGAGATCGGCTCCCTAAAGACAACAGCTGTATAGTGTACAAAACAGTGAGTAACCACATGTTAGTCATCTAATGCTCATCTTTTTATAAAAATACCAAATATTTATAAGAAATCTAACTTCAGTGGGTTACTAAAACACCTTTTTAACTACAATCATAAATTTTTTAGCTTATAAAAATATAAATAACTTTATAAATAACGTACACAATGTGCAATGATACATTCAATAATACTGCCCAGATTTGTTTACCATAAACTAGTGGGTTAATAATAAAAAGAGGCAAGGTAGTTGTTTCAAGACATAACTGAAAACTATAAACATAAAATCAGACAAGTTGAAATCTATATGAGCTCCTACAAGACTTCACATATCAAAACACAATCTGCTTTTGTACAAACACACACAATACTCCAAGGAAGACCACCTGCCTATAGAACCTTTGTAGAGCAATACATTTCATAACATTTGTAAAATATATGCAAAACCACTCTACAAAATAACTTGTGTGAAATATTTTACCAAGAACCATTACAAGCAATGAATAAAATATTATAATTATTTGGGTAGACGAATAACACATTTAATCCATAATGCCAAATACGTAAAACAGTAAGGTTTATGTTAAATTACTACATGATATTTAGAGATGTTACCATGAGAAATCTGTCTTTTCAGGATTTGTAAAATGTCTGTTGAAAACAAGATAAAATACTATTGATTAACTGGTGATACTATGAACTACTGTCTATAGTAGTTTGATTCATTTATAACAGCACTATCATTAGATGATCTTGTAATAACAACACCGCATTAATCCATAGAAGCAATGTCAGCCTTTGGTGAATGTGTAAGTGAAAATAATAAAGTAACTGTCAACGTGTGTGAAATAAAGTATTTTGTCATGAGCTCATTTATTGTTATGTTAAACCAACATGTGATTCATGTAATTAATTATAGTTGTTGAGAAACCATACAATGAACTATTAAACCATATAAACACTGCCGTTAATAACACCGTCTTCCTTTTTATACTCTGACTTAGTCAGAGTTTTTTCACTCTTAATCTGATGTTCAAATGATGTATTTTAGTATAATAAATTAAGTCCACACTTCATCTGATGAATAAAGATGTGCTTTAATCAGCTGAATGAAGTTTACATTTCATATGAAGTTTAAATAATGTATAACCAATTCTACACTTTCTCTGATGAATAAATAATGTATAACCAATTCTACACTTTCTCTGATGAATAAATAACGTATAACCTATTCTGCACTTTCTCTGATGAATAAATAATGTATAACCCATTCTACACTTTCTCTGATGAATAAATAATGTATAACCAATTCTACACTTTCTTTGATGAATAAATAATGTATAACCAAGTCTACACTTTATCAGATGTATAAATGATCTTTAACCTATTCCACACATTATCAGATGTATAAATGATGTATAACCCATTCTACACTTTATCAGACGTATAAATCATGTATAACCCATTCTACACTTTATCAGATGTATAAATCATGTAAAACCCCTTTTACACTTTATCAGATGTATAAATCATGTATAACCAATTCTAAACTTTATCAGATGTATAAATAATGTATAACCCATTCTACACTTTATCAGATGTATAAATGATGTATAACCCATTCTACACTTTTTCAGATGTATAAATTATGTATAACCCATTTTACACTTTATCTGATAAATAAATAATGTATAACCCATTCTACATTTTACCAGATGTATAAATGATGTATAACCCATTCTACACTTTATCAGATGTATAAATGATATATAACCTATTCCACACTTTATCAGATGTATAAATGATGTATAACCCATTCTACATTTTATCAGATGTATAAATGATGTATAACCCATTCTACACTTTACCAGATGTATAAATCATGTATAACCCATTCTACACTTTATCAGATGTATAAATGATGTATGACCTATTCCACACTTTATCACATATATAAATCATGTATAATTTATTCCACACTTTATCAGATGTATAAATGATGTATAACCCATTCCACACTTTATCAGATGTATAAATGATGTACAACCCATTCTACACTTTATCAGATGTATAAATGATGTATATCCCATTCTACACTTTATCAGATGTATAAATGATGTATAACCTATTCCACACTTTTCATTCAGATGTATAAATGATGTATAACCCATTCCACATTTTATCAAATGTATAAATCATGTATAACCCATTCTACAGTTTATCAGATGTATAAATGATGTATAACCCATTCTACACTTTATCAGATGTATAAATAATGTATAACCCATTCTACACTTTATCAGATGTATAAATCATGTATAACCCATTCCACACTTTATCAGATGTATAAATGATGTATAATCCATTCTACATTTTATCAGATGTATAAATGATGTATAACCCATTCTACACTTTATCAGATGTATAAATGATGTATAACCCATTCTACACTTTATCAGATGTATAAATGATGTATAACCTATTCCACACTTTATCAGATGTATAAATGATGTATAACCCATTTTACACTTTATCAGATGTATAAATGATGTATAACCTATTCCATACTTTATCAGATGTATAAATCATGTATAATCCATTCTACACTTTATGGGATGTATAAATGATGTATATATCCCATTCTACACTTTATCAGATGTATAAATGATGTATAACCTATTCCACACTTTATCAGATGTATAAATGATGTATAACCCATTCTACACTTTTCATCAGATGTATATAATGATGTATAACCTATTCCACACTTTATCAGATGTATAAATGATGTATAACCCATTTTACACTTTATCTGATAAATAAATAATGTATAACCCATTCTACACTTTATCAGATGTATAAATGATATAACCCATTCTACACTTTATCAGATGTATAAATGATGTATAACCTATTCCACACTTTATCAGATGTATAAATGATGTATAATCCATTCTACATTTTATCAGATGTATAAATGATGTATAACCCATTCTAAACCTTTATCAGATGTATAAATCATGTATAACCCATTCTACACTTTATCAGATGTATAAATGATGTATAACCTATTCCACACTTTATCAGATATATAAAATCATGTATAATTTATTCCACACTTTATCAGATGTATAAATGATGTATAACCCATTCCACACTTTATCAGATGTATAAATGATGTATAACCCATTCTACACTTTATCAGATGTATAAATGATGTATAACCCATTCTACAATTTATCAGATGTATAAATGATGTATAACCTATTCCACACTTCTATCAGATGTATAAATGATGTATAACCCATTCCACATTTCCATCAAATGTATAAATCATGTATAACCCATTCTACAGCTTTATCAGATGTATAAATGATGTATAACCCATTCTACACTTTTATCAGATGTTTAAATGCATGTATAACCCATTTCACACTTTATCAGATGTATAAATGATGTATAATTGATTTAGCCTACACTTTATCAGATGTATAAATGATGTATAACCCATTCTACACTTTATCAGATGTTTAAATGATGTATAACCCATCTCTACACCACTTTATCAGATGTATAAATAATGTATAACCCTATTCTACACTTTATCAGATGTATAAATGATGTATAACCCATTCAACACTTTATCAGATGTATAAATCATGTATATCCATTCTACACTTTATCAGATGTGTAAATGATGTATATAACCCATTCCACACTTTATCAGATGTATAAATAATGTATAACCCATTCTATTCTTTTATCATGATGTATAACCCTTCTACACTTTATCAGATGTATAAATGATGTATAACCCATTCTACACTTTATCAAATGTATAAATGATGTATAACCCATTCTACACTTTATCAGATGTATAAATGATGTATAACCCATCTGTCTACATTTTATCAGATGTATAAATGATGTATAACCCATTTTACATTTTATCAGATGTATAAATGATGTATAACTTATTTTACACTTTATCAGATGTATAAATGATCTAATGATGACCCATTCCACACTTTATCAGATGTATAAATGATGTATAACCCATTCTACACTTTTTCAGATGTATAATGATGTATAACCTATTCTACACTTTATCAGATGTATAAATGATGTATAACCCATTTTACACTTTATCAGATGTATAAATATGTGAATAACCACATTCTACACTTTATCAGATAGTATAACCCATGTATAACTTATCTTACACTTTATCAGATGTATAAATGATGTATAACCCATTCTACACTTTATCAGATGTATAAATGATGTATAACCCATTTCTACACTTTATCAGATGTATAAATCATGTATAACCCATTCCACACTTTATTCAGATGTATAAATGATGTATAACCCATTCTACACTTTATCAGATGTTTAAATGATGTATAACCCATGTTCCACACTTTATCAGATGTATAAATCATGTATAACCCATTCCATACTTTATCAGATGTATAAATAATTGCCGTATTCCACATTTTTTTTAAAATGTATAAATGATGTAATAACTATGTACATCACATGTTACAAATGATGTATAACCCATTCTACACTTTATCAGATGTATAAATGATGTATATTCCTACACTTTATCAGATGTATAAATGATGTATAACCCATTCTACACTTTATCAGATGTATAAACAATATAACCCATTTTAGATGTATAAATGATGTATCCCATTCACACACTTTATCAAATATATAAATGATGTATAACCCCTTCTATACTTTATCGGATGTTAGATGTATACTTGACACTTTATCAGATGTATAAATGATAATGTATACTTTATTATGACATTCTACAACTTTATCAAATATAAATGATGTATAACCCATTCTATACTTTATCGGATGTATAAATGATGTATAACCCATTCCACACTTTATCAGATGTGTATAAATGATGTATATAACATATTCCACACTTTATCAGATGTATAAATAATGTATAACCCATTCTACATTTTATCAGATGTATGAATGATGTATAACCCATTCCACACTTTATCAGATGTATAAATCATGTATAACACATTCTACACTTTATCAGATGTTTAAATCATGTATAACCCATTCTATACTTTATCAGATGTTTAAATCATGTATAACCCATTCACACTTTATCAGATGTATAAATCGATGTATAACCCATTTCTACACTTTATCAGATGTATAAATGATGTATAACCCATTCTACACTTTATCAGATGATTTTAAATGATGTATAACCCATTCCACACTTTATCAGATGTATAAATCATGTATAACCCATTCCACACTTTTATCAGATGTATAAATGATGTATAACCTATTCCACACTTTATCAGATGTATAAATCATGTATAACCCATCTCCACATTTTATCATATATGTAAATCATGCCTTAACTTATTCTACACTTTATCAGATGTATAAATCATGTATAACCCATTCCACACTTTATCAGATGTAAATAATGTATAACCCATTTTATTCTTTATCAGATGTATAAATGATGTATAACCCATTCCACACTTTATTCAGATGTATAACCCATTCTACACTTTATCAGATGTATAAATGATGTATAACCCATTCTATACACTTTATGAAATATATAAATGATGTATAATCCCTTCTATACTTTATCAGATGTATAAATGATGCATAACCCATTGTACACTTTATCAGATGTATAAATGATGTATAACCCATTTTACACTTTATCAGATGTATAAATGATGTATAACTCCTTCTATACTTTATCAGATGTATAAATGATGCATAACCCATTCTACACTTTATCAGATGTATAAATGATGTATAACCCATTCTTACACTTTATCAGATGTATAAATGATGTATAACCCATTCTACACTTTATCAGATGTATAAATGATGTATAACCTATTACACACTTTATCAGATGTGTAAATCATGTATAACCCATTCCACACTTTATCAAATGTACATATGATGTATAACTTATTTTACTCTTTATCAGATGTATAAATGATGTATAACCTATTCCACACTTTATCAGATGTATAAATCATGTATAACCCATTCTACACTTTATCAGATTTATAAATCATGTGGTTTGGTCTGCTTGACCCGTTCGACCTTATTCGCTCTTTCTTTTCCTTACCTCTGAAATTATCATGTGAAATAATATATTTGGGTGGTTGTAACCAAACACTCATGTGCTGTATAAAAATATTGACCGTTTACTTCCATGTCTTTTTAGATAGATGTTTTGCAGAGTCCATGTGGATGTTTCGCTGCAGATATATGCTTCATTCAGATGTTCCTGGAATACAAATTAAGTATTCCATGGTTGACAAGGGTTATGGTATCCATTGCTCGACATACTCATGAAGTTCGTTTAAACAAATACAACTTGAGATTTAATAAACAGAAATAAAGATTATGTGTTATCAAATGTTTTGTATTTTTATTTCGTTTGTTTATCGGATAATTAATCTGATTCAATGATAGGTGGTAAATCCTCACGGCACCACCCAAAATCGATATTTGAGTAATAAAGAAAAAACGGAGGGCTTTCAGTGTCTAACATACAACTATCCATCACGTAACGAGCTATTCTCGGTTCCAGTGCTTATATATAGTTAAACTACGTAATAAATGTAAATATTATTTATTTGATTACTTTTTGGGTTGTGGTTAATCAACAACACTGAACAAGAAAAGGAAGTCAATTGACTGACGCATTTTTCTTGCATCATTTCGAAAAATTGGTATAAAAATCTTCTTGTTTGTTTTTGTTTTCAAGAATTTCCGCTATGCGCAGATAGTTTATACTATGAACATTTGGGAAAATAAGTTGTATATAACACTTACTGCAGCCATCTCTAAGAATTGGTCGTCACTTTGAACGGAATGAGTTTTGTGCAAATGAAACACGAACCATGGACAGACGAGAAACTAGAACACGTTTGATACGTCTGCTTTGAAATCTTCTATCACCAACACAACTATATATAATCAATAAAATGAGACATCACATTAGCAGCGACACCTAACTTTATTCTACATATGAAAACCAAAACAGTATAGTGTCGAAATGATTTTGGCACCAATCGGTGTAATGTGTTACAGAATGAAAAAAAACAAACAAAAACACTAAGCGATCCAATGCCCAGGTATGAATCACGGTTACTAAATAGTGCCCTAAATATATACGCATACGGATGTGTGTGTGTGTGTGTGTGTGTGACGTTCTAATTCTTCAAATTCACGGTTTTGTAAAGCATTGAGGCTAAGTATAATAATTAGATAATCACAATCGTAACCTTTATACTGAAATACAGACTAATAATGTTTGAGGACCTTGAGGACTGTTTGGTAATGAAGAGGAAAGATTGGGTTGATTTAGAAGCATCATATAGTTGACTGCTTCTATTGATAGTAGGAACTCTTTGTATTGAAATCCATTTCCTAAATTGTAAAGGGGTTTATGACGAATCCAGGTTAATTGGTTTATCCATTACAACGATGGGATAACGTGTGTGTCTGTGGGGTGGTGTGAGTGCAACGTTCGCTTAATGACTACTCACAACGCTTTTGATGACGTGGTAACCTTTATCCGGATATACAAAACTGTCCGTTTCCGTGTTTGAATTTCGTACTTTTTAATGTAAAAACAAACAATATGTATATATATTTATACAGTGTACAATCCATAACAAATAGATAGGCAATTACATAGTAGTTTGATTTTGATGACCTCACTGAACAATGGAATATTTGCTGATGAGTAATTTGACGCCAAAACACGTGGATGATATAGAATATATTCTATGCTGTGAGCACAAACATAATTCCATTTGTGATATGGACCAAGCAGTATTCAAGTGGCTATATTATAATAATGCGTGAGTCAATAGGGTGAGGCGTCTATGGTAGAAGAGGGGGAATCTATTGCATACATGATCATATTGCCACAAAAGAAAATATGGACATATACGAGTTTCATAATGGTTGAGAGGAAATGAAAAGCTTTTAGTAATTGGACAAAGATAGCCAACTGAAATTAAGGCTGACTAGTCACGTGATGTGACCAACTGTTGTGAGGAGGTATGTTAATGAGCGAACAAGCCACAAGAGACCGGTCACTGAAGCACATTTTACATTGGTCGTTTCGTCAGTACTGCTACTTTCCATCAGGATTCCCCGCAAAGACCAACTCATCCTGATTTCTACATATAAAAATAATTTACTTATTTCGTAGGATTACGTACCTGTTCCAAATGGTAAGTAAAAGTAAACATTTTTTTCTTCTCTTGGCAGACATAAGAACTCGTCTAAAAACTACTGTTTCCTTCAGTTGTCTAAAACTATGGGTTACTGGATGGTACGGCGTATTCGTCAATAATTGTAAGTCACGTGCAAATACAAAATATATTCGGTTAGAAGTAAGTTAATTTTTGATAATTAAAATATTCTGAATAATTTTCTTCACCATTTACACAGTGCATATCTATATATCGCAAGCACATATTTAATAACACTTATCATGTGTTCATCACATATTTATCATTAGAAAATGTTTACAAGAAAACCAACGTTCGGTAGTTTTTGATAAGTTTGAAGTATTCGAAACTCTTGAGTTTTTCTTGTAATTTTGAAAATAGTGCCTAGTTTTATCTAAGATAGAAGCAAAACATCACAAAGTAAGACACAATGGGGGTGTATTAGTATCTGTAGAGATGTAGTTGGGATAACCCTGTGGTCGTATTGTATTAAGTCACTGTGAACAATGAGTTATTTATTACATCACAATATTGTTCTGTTAAAACAACAATGCTGCATTAGGTACTATATAAACAGCAAATAACAATGTTAAATTCATTTTCATGAAATAGCAAATTGTCTATTAAATAAAATAACTTTGTAACATTGTATTTAGCTACTATGAATAATAACTTATTTAGTAAAATAATGTTCTGTAAAAATAAATATTATATATTTTGTAACTACGACAAAATAGTAGTACTATTATGTACTATTAAACAATATTGTACTTAGTTACTATGAACAGCAAGTACCTTACCACAAGACAACAGTGCTCTATTGAAACAGCAATGCCGTATTTAGTTACTAAGAATTGTGTGTTTTCTTATACTAAAACCACATCGGGCTATCTGCTGAGTCCACCGAAGGGCTCAAACCCCTGATTTTATCGTTCTAAAACTGTAGACTCACTGCTGTGCCAGCGGTGGACTCTAAGCACTGTAGTTAGTTGGTAAAACAATAAAATGTCCTCAGTTACTACAATAACTCTGTTTTGTTTAACTTTAGCAATCAAATTGCTTGTTTGTAAAATGAGATTATTTTATTATTTTGATTATTTTATTATAACAAAGAGAGTTGTAGTTTAGATGTGTCGGTTTTTAACACGAACATTTTAGAAATAATTTGAAATTATAAACAGATCTTGAAAGATACTTATTCCAAGCACTTCTTCAACTAAAGACAAACATGATACTTTTAGGGTGTCCGATTTGAATGATTGGTTTAATATACATTTTTTGTATAGTTTTCCTACTTGATATTTTGGAAAATTTTACTGACCACAAGCGCCATCGGAAAGGTCATTCACCGTCCTGTAAATTATGGACTTCGAGAGGTTATGGAGTATCCAGCCACCGGAGCTATGGGTGCCGGACCTTTTGGTAAGTTCTGATGCAAAAGAAGACACAAATACGCTTTGTTTGCGACAAAATGTACAGATACAAAATGATCGGAAATAGGTTTTGTCGGTTTATTTCAACAGCACATCATGGCCAACCCACGAGCTTCGTATTTTTCAGTCACGAGCTGTTGAATGTTTCCACCGTCGGTACAAGATTCCCGTCTGAGTAAGAAGCTTTAAATTGAGTTATCTGTGAGATAAAAGTTGAATCTTATTTCTAAGTTAAAAAAAATAACAAACTTATACCGCGAAAGAAATGAAGATCCCAAGCTTTGTGAAAAGCTGAACACCTATTTCGCATTAATCATTTTTTTTTTTTTTTGTAGGTTTTTACCATTTTTGGTTTTCGCTTTACCGCAGCATAGCGGTTTTTTCTGGCTGATATTCCAAAGTTCTGTTAATATAAACAGCGCTTCCGTAGAACATTGAAATGACTATGTATTTACATCGCTAAAAACCGGGTTTTGATAACCGTGGTGGGCAGAGCACAGATAGTCCATTGTGTAATTTCGTGTCTAATTTCTAAAACACAAAACAAACAAATATTTCAATAATTTTAAGATTATACTTGCTATGAGAAATACCTAAGGTAAAATAAAAAAAATATTACATTTTCTTGAAAAAATAAATTATTGCTTAAATACAATGAAAAGAAAACTACATTATGGGCTTAGGTTAGGTTACAATCTGGTGTATTATTATTACAACGCCCGGCAACGCCAGGTAGATAAGGCATTCGACTCGTAATCTAAGGGTCCCACCAAAAACGCTCTCCCGTTTAGCTATTGTAAGTCGCGTTATAATGTAACGGTCGGTTCTACTATTCGTTGGTAAAACTCTATCCCAAGAGTTGGCGGTGGGTGGTGATGACTAGCTGCATTCTTTCTAGTCTTACTCTGCAAAATTAGAGACGACTAGCGCAGAAATTCAAAAATAAACATTATACTTATAAATAGTTTATTTGTCTGTAAAGATATTAAATTTCTCACGTACGTAGATGACTTGACAATAAACTCTATGATGTGTGCCACGTTATGCGTTTTTATACTTTATTATGATTGTTCGCTTATGTTAAAAACAAATAACAGGAATACCATAAAAATAACAAGTGCTGACATCTGTTAACAATATAACGAGTATCGAATAATTATAACATCGGCTCGTTTCATTGAATTTTCCATAAGATGAATTTTAGACTTTCGTGAATCGGTCACGTGATATAGAGTTACTATCATTTACTGGTCAATAGTTTGTTAGTTTGTTTTAAACGTTGTGGTGTTATTTAGCGTTCTACCCTAACGTTAAGTTTCTTTTTCTTTTTTTTTTGAATTTAGCATTATCGAAAAGCGATAACAGAAGTGTCATAGTTACGAGTTATGCCAAATAAATTGGTTCTGTTTTTGTCTACTTTAAAGTAAAGTAGCCTTCCCTGTTTAACGAATCATTGCTTCTATATTATTGTCAGTTATTAAGTTTGAATTTAGATACCTTTAAAACGTTTCTGGTTTTTATAATTTATATTATGATTATGAAAAAATTACAAAACTTCTGACGTAAACTTAGTTCGTAAATTCAAATTTGTGAGTCAGATGCACAGCATGACGTTTTCAAAACTCCGCTCACCATTATTCGGACACGGTTGGTTGCTGTGCGACAGCTTTCCAGTACAAACCAAGCACCGTAAAAATTAAAATAAATAAGAGAGAAAAGAGGTATTTCAGCTGCTGTTATAATCCCGACAGTTTGATTCAAAAATATCACCAGAGGTCGCTGCGACTGATGTTTGTGTGTGTGTGGGAAATCCCTTTCACAATAAATGTGGCACTCTTGCCCCATGTCGGCCGTAATTAGAATCGTGCGTAATTTGGATATGGTTTGATTTACCCTTTACAAGTGGAAAATACTTGTGTTCGGCAGAACTACGTTTGAAATATTAACTTATGAGAGATAACTTTGAGTGTTGTGGTGTTATATTTGTTATTTAACATGAAGTTGAAGTACATAAATATTCGAAGCGTGACATTCTGGCCCGGCATGGCCAGGTGAGTTAAGGCATTCGACTCGTAATCTGAGGGGCGCGGGTTCAAACCCAGTCGCACCAAACATGCTCGCCCTTCCAGCCGTGGGGGCGTTATAATGTTATGGTCAATTCGTTGGTAAAATAGTAGCCCAAGAGTTGGCGGTGGGTGGTGATGACTAGCTGCCTGCCTCTAGTCTTACACAGCTAAATTAGAGACGGCTAGCGCAGATAGCCCTCGAGTAGCTTTGCGCGAAATTCAAAAAACATTCAACAAAACAAACAAGTGAAGAGCCTAATTTATATATTGTTTTATTAATTAAAATCAAAGTAGCTTTATAACGCTAAAATTACGAGTTCGATCTTTGTGGGGGACGTAGTGCACATAACCCATTATGTATCTATGCACTCAATAACAAACAATTATATATTTGGACGTTCATACAACTAATGTAACATTAATATTTTTTTCTTTTATATCTGAAATAATCCATCTGTCTACTTATTTAAGATGAATAAGAAATAACGAAATACATAGAAAGTTATGGAGTATTCTTACCCTAGAAACACTTTGGTCGTAAGCACGTTTTGCCATTACTTTATCATAGTTACTTCTAATGTATTGTGTTTGTTTTTTTAATTTTGCGCAAAGCTTCACGTGAGCTATCTGCGCTAGCCGTCCCTAATTTTGCGGTGTAAAACTAGAGGGAAGGCAGCTAGTTATCACCACCCACCGCCAACTCTTGGGCTACTCTTTTTATCAACGAATAGTGGACTGACCGTAACTTTATAGCGCCCCATGGCTGGAAGGGCGAGCATGTTTGTGTGACGGGATTACGAGTCGAGTGCCTTGTGTTAAACTGGCCTGTTGACTGGTTGCAATAAAATACTTGTTTTTATTAAACTGTATAATTTTTATGCAGTCAACTAGAATGTCTGAAAAGCATGCATCAGTTGATACAAAACTCTGCAATTATTCAGAAATTCAAACATTGCGTCCTACTAGGATTCGAACACAGATACTAAACACAACACGCGCTGAATACTGACGCATAATAAAAATACATTTTTTCAAATGAGTTTAAAGCTTCAAAATCCCTGTGTTATGATCCAAGATGGACTTGTTAGTGTTGCCGAATGATTAATAACACTATGTAACACAAATTTTGTTCCTGGATAGTATGTGTTATTTCTCTATTGTTTATGTTGTAAAAGTACAGAAAATGGCCATTATTACCTTCAAACTTTGCTTTTGTGACCTGGATAATGAAATTTAGAAATTAATCTATTTTCTATGTAAAAACGGACAAATTTGCACATTTTCATTTACATAAGGTCTGGATAAAAAACAACATATATGAACCAAGATTTACATGTATTTATACTAAAGTTATACAAAAATGTTTAGAAGTGAGTAGGTTTTCGAGATTTGCGACTGTAATGTAAATCACTTTCACGTATCAGCCCCCAAATATAGTCTCCCATCATGTTTTCGTTATACGCTTCCAGGCCACAAAGCAAAGTTTGAAGAGAAAAATAGGTCTTTTCTATTTACTTTAGGTATAAGTAATTAGGAAATAACACTTTCTGTCCAGAAACAAGAAAAAGTGAAAATTTTGTTACATAGTGTTATTAATTAAAGGTATCAGGGTTAAAGGGCTCAAATCCTATCTGCGCTGCTACGCTTCTCTCTTTGCATAATGATAATAGCATTAAATGTTTGACGTCGCCCTAAGATTTATACTATTAATTGATTTATTTTCAGCATCCATAGAGCCCAAGAAGTCTCCATTACTAGCAGCCACATACTACTTCGACCCAGTGTCTGGTAGAAGTCAGAACTGAACGACTTGGGCTCACTTCGCAGTCCGTCAGACGGTCCCTGAGTTCTAAGGACAATGAAGTGTCACTGGAAGCCTGCGTAGCAGTCGACGGACGCGAGGGCACGTGCTATGATGCATCTTTCTGTATGGAACTGGGAGGTTCCTATGGGCCAGTGTGAGGAGGAAAGTGATAGCAGTGTGTGCTGTTTGTGTAAGTATATTCTATTTTGTTTTTCTAAGAGCGGAAAATCTTTTTTCCGTCTTTTATTCCTGGCTTGTTCTTCAATGAATACTGTAAACTGTGTAAGTCCTTCAAGCCGTTGGAATAGTCCGGGAAAATATATATTATACTATGATAATCGGCCCGGTATGGCCAAGCGTGTTAAGGCATGCGACTCGTAACCTGAGGGTCGCGGTTCGCAAAATCGTTTCGCGCCAAACATGCTCGTCCTTTCAGCCGTGGGAGCGTTATAATGTGCGGTCAATCCCACTATTCGTTGGTAAAAGAGTAGCCCAAGAGTTGGCGGTGGGTGGGGATGACTAGCTGCCTTCCCTCTAGTCTAAATTTCCCAATTAAGGAAGGCCAGCACAGATAGCCCTCGAGTAGCTTTGTGCGAAATTCAAAAGAAACAAACAAACAAATACTTTGATAACTTCTTATTGTTTTCAGAGAGGATTAGTTACTGGAACGTTTCGGGTTTTATTTCGAATACATCTGTTTATTTTATCTTTATTTCTGCTGCAGGTTTAGCGTGGTTTAGTTGTTCGTGTAATCAAATTATGGATCTAAGTGTTCATTGTTCACGACTCTTTGACTCGCAAGCGTTCCCCGAACTTTACGATGTTGTAAAGGCGACAGTCAAATCCTATTATTCTGTCAGGCTACAGTTGGCGGTAGAGTCTGTCCACTAGCTTCCTTCTAGTCTATCAATTCAGATTTATGACTTGCTAGGAGCAGATGTCTAACCTTTTGTCTAGTTTTGCGCAAACATTGTGAAACGGACGGATTCCTGTTGTTGCAGTGTCTTCTGGTGGCACATCAGTATGTCTATGAACTTACAACACTTCAAAAATCCGGTGTTTAATTTCTCAAGGTAGACACAACAAATAACCCGGTGTAGTTTTGTAGTGATATATACGGATGAGAAAGTATATTGGTTCCTAATTTTTTGAACAATTTTCCCACAAAAATCTTACGAAGTGTCGTTTGCCTTGTTAGGCCTAAAAGATCATTCGGTCGGAATGTGACCATATTATTTTCTTTGATAAAACATTGTTTTCAAGTTGCGGTTACGCTGTTGATACATCTGACTTCTTAGTAGCACGTACTACGTTTTGCTCTAGGGCTACTTCTCGCTGTTAGGCTTACCACTTAATCTTTAATAATTTAAAATTAACCTAAAGTTTTACAACTCTAAGGGCGTGAGAATTTCGGTGCTCTTCTCGCAGGCCGAGGGTCGCTGTTTTAAATCCCAGTAACTGAACATATGAGCTTTTTTCAGCCGTAGGGACGTTATAATGTGAGAGTAAATCCCACTATTCCTAGTTAAAGAGTTATCCACTTGTTGTCGGTGAGTGGTGAATACTAGCTGTTTTCTTTTCAGTCTATAGCTTCTAAATTAGGGACGGCTAGAGCACATAACCCTCGTGTAGCGTTGCCCAACATTTGAAACGAATCGAATTATTAAATATTCCCCGCACTTTAAACCGAGAATGCTTTGTGGGAATAATAGTTAATTTATTAGCGTTAATGGTGGGTGGTTTGTTGGTTGCCCTCCTTGTAGTCAGTAGCCCCAATTCATACGCAGTGGCCTAATTAGCCTACTGGCTAATATATAATTCCTTGTATCCCTCAATATTTGTTTTACTTTCCTTACATTGATGACTATACTTATTATAACTCATTAAATATCTGGCAGAGAAATTTTTAGCTGCAGAACAATATTAAAATTGTTTTAATATTATGATATGATTATAGTTACTCGGTGGGACAGCTGTAAGTCTATGGACTTACAACGCTTACATCTGTGGTTCAATTACCCAAGGTTCTGTGACAATAGACACACATTTGATTATATTGTCATGAAAAGATGGATTTAGGTAAGTTAGTTTGATAACTATGCCCCAATGACACAGCCGTAAGCCTACATACTTATGATAGCCCGGCATGACCAGGTGGGTTAAGGTGTACGATTCGTAATCTGAGGGTCGCGGGTTCTGAATCCCGTCATACCAAACATGCTCACCCTTTCAACCGTGGGGCGGCATAATGTGACGGTCAATCCCACTATTCGTTGGTAAAAGAGTAGCCCAAGAGTTGGCGGTAGGTGGTGATGACTAGCTGCCTTCCTCTAGTCTTACACTGCTAAATTAGGGACGGCTAGCGCAGATAGCCCTCGAGTAGTTTTGCGCGAAACTCAACAAAAACAATAAAAAACCCTTACAATTCAGGAAAACGGGAACAATATTTAAAGTCAATAACTTGTATTGCTATTCATATTATGTCCTTAATGATCACCATTCACAGGGTTAGAGATTTTCAAACCATGAACGTGCAAACAAAAGTTAAATTGTTATCCAATGAGTTAAGAGCCCAAGCACGAGCGTACTTTAAAATTAATATTCGCATTTACCGAATTAAAAAAGAACAAAACTAACCAGACGAAAATTTGCAGGATAAATCTTTATTATTATTAACTTCGCACGTGAACGACCACGTTCTTTTAATTGAGGGTTAACTAATTAAATATCCTGAAAACGATACATGAGTACAGGATCCATTTTACCAAAACAAGTAAAAAATAAGCAGCTGTCTGTCAGGTATCCTGGTGATTAAATCCGGTTTTATTAAACTACTACACCGTACAATGTTCACCCCATGTTTGTCTGTGTCTGCCCAACTGTAAATTGTTACCAGCTAACAGCTGGAAGTTAATGTGCAATGGTCTAGCATCTCTACCAGGTGACGTGCGTCACCTCTATCATCCGTTTATGCCAGAATGGCTGTATTTAAGCGTGGAACGAATTAATATTAAATAACCCTGATCCAATAGGTTTTAAGATAGTAATTTTGTGGGGCACAGAGAACTTACGGATAACACACGCTCTGTACTGGAGGGGGGGTTATAGTTTGAAAACTAAATAAATGTTTATACCTTATATCGAATATTAATTCCACTGATTGGAGATACATAGCAAATAACAGCTTTATATGTTTTTTAGCAGAAATCGTGAGTCTGCTATACGTGTTGTTGTTTACAGCGAAATTCTTACTTGCCCAAATTTTGTATTTTTTCTTGATTAAATTTGGTTATTTTTTTAAGCACTTTACACTAGTATGGATTTTAGTTATACTGATATGAATATCAAACATTCCAAGGTGATATAACACCAGCAGTACCAATATTTAAAATCCAAATAATGACTTACAGACATTTGGAATTGCTGACAGTCCTGGACTTATTATATTTACACTTATAATGAAACATACGCGTTTTTAGTTCGATGGCCAAACTTATCGTTGGTTCGAATCCCGTTACTGAACATGTTCGCTCTTTCAGCCATGGGGGGGGTGTTATAATATTACAGCTAATTACCATATTCGTTGCTAACTGAATAGTCCAAGAGTTGGTAGTGGGTAATACTGACTAGTCTACTTCTCTCTGTAATCTGTCACTGCTAAATTAGGGACTGCTAGCACAGAGAGATAGCCTTCGTATAGCTTTGCGCGAAATTTAACAAACACGCGAACCTTAGTTCAGACAAATTTGTACGTAAACCTATACGAAAAATTAAACAAGAACAATCACATGTATTGCATCATATCATGTCAAAGTTCATTCTCGAAAACTCAGAAGATCCATCTCAGATCCAGAAAGATTCATTATGTGATGTGCCCATAAAATCTGGCACAAATCCAAACACACTTCACAGTTATTAACCGAAAATCACGAAGATGCCCTATTTCTCCATTATAGAAAATGATTGAAAGTGCGCCAGAATTCGGATTCAATTTTGGATTTGTACCAAATCTGTTAAAATCTGTGTTCCATATTGACTTCCCAGTTTGTGTACAATTTTGATATGCATCGACCTGTTAGGTTTGGAGATGTGCGTGCGGAAACACAAATACGCGAACCCGATTGCAATACCCTTGCTGGACGACTGTATTAGCTTTAATATTGTTATCTTATTAATAGTGTCACTGACGTGTATTTATTGATAAAGTTGAATTCGAATGTATTGTCTAGTTGAGGTATCGTGTGATGACGTCAGCTATGAGGAGTTCACCTACTTCAGGAATCCTTTGTATCCAAGAAAGTACGATAAAGAACATATGTGCAAAATCCGAGTGGGAAAGAAAAAACACCATATGTCAACTGAGGCTGGACTTTCTGGACCTCGACATAGCTCGGCCTACCGAAGGCAACTGTTCGCAAGACATGCTGGTCATTTCTGGACAAAATGAAAATAATGTCATCCCGGATTTGTGGTCTAAACACTGGTCATCACTGTAAGTATTGAAATAATGACAGAGGTTCGAAACCACAATTATTGTCGTGTTTCACATGTCCTTATAGTAACTGTTTTATTTCATCACAGACACTGTTTATTTTCATTTCGATAATTGTTTAGTCGTAGTAGTAACTGTGTATATTTTCACCACCATCTAGAGGTTATCACTGTTTGGTGACAATGTTTGTTTGTTTTTAAGACATATTGGCAACAGCTGCTATTAACGTTGAAATTTAGCAGTTCTGTGGAGGTATTCCTCCCTACTCGTGGCACAGCATCAAGCCTAACGGTAAAACCCGAGTTTCGATGCCGTGGTAAGCACAACATGGATAGCTCATTGTGAAATTATTGTTAAATTAATCGAACAGCGAAGATGAACCTGCCATTGTTTAGTCTTCTAGTAACTCTTCCGTTATCGAGTAATGTTTATTACAATGCACCACAAGTCCAAATATTTTTGAAATATATTAATTATAAGACACACTGAGATTTTAGAAACAATTTGTGTCGAACATAATTGAATTTTTACAAACACTTAAACGGCGTTATGCATTCTACTGAGCCGCTTTATAAAGTCCAGATTGACTGGGAACACTGTTCTTTGTAGCTGTTCAAATATTCACTGAATGGATTGTCAGGTGATACCATCTAGTGTGTTAACGTTATGTAATGCGAGGAGATTGGTTAAGCCTATTAGCTCTCCATGTTTTACAGTTTATGTGGACGTAGACGAGTCGGGGATGGTGAGCGTGCACGTGATGATGATTGGCAGTTATTCCAGAAAATTCAACATCAAGATTACTCAACTGGAATGCAACACTGACAAAATAGGTAGGATGTAGTGTTGAATTTGTGTTTGGTTAGATTCTCTTATTTTGTTTAAACAGTTTTAAAAAGTAAACTTACTTTATCGGCCTATCATTCATATAACAAGTTATGTACATAATCAATCCAACAGTTCGGTCTCTTGGTGGGACAGTTGTAGTTACTTTTATTGACTTTGATTGTATAATAGTGTTTATATAATTTTTGTTTGTTCTTCTTTGTAATGTGTGTGATCACGAGACCTTCTATGGAGGATTCTTTAATAAAACAAAAAAATAACTTAAAACGTTAAGATGAGGGAGTTCGGTTCCCCTCAGTGGCCACAGCAAATTGCCCAATGTGACTATAAAAAACAAACAAATCCAGTAATGAGACACAGGGCACGTTGTTGATTCAATATTTAGGCCTAATTACGTCACCAACTGAATATTTTGATTTTAAACAATGGGAATGGATCTATTGCTTATAGACCAAATAAACTAAAATACCATAAAATACAACGTATAACAATTCAGTTATTCATGTGAATGAAATATACACTTTGTACGTGTTTCAGATTACAACACACAACCATACAATCTCTAGTATTATTCGTATCAATGTGTTTCATAAATATTTCTCTTTATGTGTGCTTTTATGCTACTTGTCACACATAAAAGTATCTTATATAACACTAGCAGGGCTACTGGGCCAGCGACCTCTTCTGGAATTTTCTGAAAGTTCTACAACAATGTACTTGTTCATGACATTCAATAATGTTTACCATCCGTGAGTTTGTTTGTTTTTCTTAGGGCAAAGCCACATCGGGCTATCTGCTCAGCTCACCGAGGGGAATCGAACCCTGATTTTAGCGATCCGAGACTTACCGCTGTACCAGCAAGGCGCCATGCGCGAAATAAAGCGTTTTATTGACATTCTAATTTACAAATATGTTTGTTTGTTTGTTTTGAATTTTGCGCAAAGCTACTTGAGGGCTATCTGCGCTAGCCGTTCCTAATTTAGCAGTGTAAGACTAGAGGGAAGGCAGCTAGTCACCACCACCCACCGCCAACTCTTGGGCTACTTTACCAACGAATAGTGAGATCGACCGTCACATTATAACGCCCCACGGCTGAAAGGGCGAGCATGTTTGGTGCGACAGGGATGCGAACCCGCGACCCTCAGATTACGAGTCGCACGCCTTAACACGCTTGGCCATGTCGGACCCTTAAAAATAAGCTATTATCACAGTGTTGCACAACAGAATAGATGTTATTGAAGTGTCTCTCTGTAGACGTAGTTACCAACTTGCTTTCCTGTTGCAACACTCATGAGATTTTCACTAAATAAAAAATACAAATATTTTACTATGGATTGCTTTACATTTGAGACTTAATCCATTTCGTAATTTTTATTGGTTAAATCTGAAACATACCATTTTTGTGAACATTTCAATTGTTTTACTCATTGCTCAGCTATAAAAATAGTTATAAAAATATTACCAATTATGATTGGTGAGGCAGTTTCCGAGATCCGAGTTTTGGACGTATACGTCACAAGCTTAATTACAATAAGATTATCTTATTTCTTTTCATTTTGAAGTTCCTGAACACTGTTTACAATACTACACCGGAACTCATGGTACCATCAAGAGTTTTAATTTTGAAGAAGATGGTTCATCATCAACACACCAGGGGTACCCCAACAACCTGGACTACACCATCTGTTTAAAGAAGGAGCCAGGGTTTTGTTCCATATCTTACGAACTTGCTTCCGATGTCAATGGCGTTCAACCGTTTGGTGTGGGCTTAGTCACTCCGTCATCGTCTTCAACTGTCTCCGGGCCAGTTAGTGCCGAATGTCCCGACGACTTCTTGGTCATAGGGGGAATTCGTCTTTGCAGTGGCCGTATATCTACTTCAACAACTTCCGTGAGAGGGCGTGAAACAAATACAACCGTTACAGGGCTTCTAACAGGTTCGTAATGTGTGTGTGTGTGTTTTATAACAAAGCCACATCACGCTACCTGCTGAGCCCACCGAAGGGAATCGAACCCCTTATTTTAGCGGTGTAAATCCGTAGACTTGCCGCTGTACTAGAGGGGGTGAGGTTCGTAATACAAAGTTATAGTTAAGTAAGTAAATATATCAAGCATGTTGTCCTCCGGTGAGTCAGCGGTTAGCCTGAGGGCTTACAAAACTTCAAATTTGGTTTGGATACTTACTGTAGGTGAAGTACAATTACTCAGTTGTACACCGTAATCATGTTCCCCACAGAGACAGCGGTAAGTCTTCTGATCTAAAACCAGGGGTTCGATTCCCCTTGGGGGACACAACATGTAGCCCGATATGGCTTTGTTATAAGAAGACACACACATTGTTATAATTAAACAATCAAGTATTTTCTCATAGTCTACAAATGAAATATTTAAGGTAAGTTAAATTCCACCTTTCAAAATGGTGGTGACGCTTCACTCACAGAGCAGTGAAAATATGAATGTTTCAAACTGTTTTCTTCTATCAACATCTCTAACCTTGGCATACGTTTTTGGTTTGTTTGTTTTTGAATTTCGCGCAAAGCGAAACGAGGACTATCTGCGCTGGCCGTCACTAATTCAGCAATGCGAGACTAGAGGGAGGGCAGGCGGTCATCACCAACGAATAGCGGGAATGACCATTACTTTATAAGGACCCCACGGATGAAAGGACGAGCATGTTTGGTGCGATGGGGATTAGAACCTGCGACTTCAGATTACGAGTCGAACACCTCAACCACCTGGCCATGTCGGACAACGTTTTGGACACCCGGTTGTTATGCTGTCGATAAGACTGAAAAATAATTTGAGTGTCCATCTAAATAAATAGATGTGTTTTTCTTATAGCAAAGCCACATTGGGCTTTCTGCTGAATCCACCGAGAGGAATAAAACCCTGATTTTAAGGTTGTAAATCTGTAGTCTTAGCGCTGTACCAGCGAGGGACAAATAAATAGAAAATAACTTCTAATTAAACACAAAGCTAAACAATGAGCTATCTGCTCTGCCTACTACGGGTATTGAAACCCGAGTTTAAGAGTTGTAAGTCCGCAGACATACCCCTGAGCCACTGGGGCTGCATTATTCTTTTAATCTAGTTTTTATTTCTTTGCTAGATTTATTTTTTCATTATTATTATAATAGTTTGATTACTTTGAATTAATTGAAGAAACAAATAACAACATTGAAAATCAATCAAAAACAGAGTCATCTTTACTTCGAATAATATTGGACTACGACCCAGTCCTCTTCTACATCAAACAATCATGACGAACATTTTCTGTTGCTTTGGTTTGTTTTGTATTTCGCGTATTTTGCAACATTAGACTAGAGGGAAGGGAATTAGTAATCACCACCCATCGCCAACTCCTGGGATACTCTTTTACCAAAGAATAGTGGGATTGACCGTTACATTATAACGCCCCACGGTTGAAAGGGCGAGCACGTTTGAGCAATGGGGATTCGAACACGCAACCCACATATTACGAGTCGAGTGCATTT
The DNA here is from genome assembly GCF_004210375.1 of Tachypleus tridentatus. Classification (NCBI taxonomy): domain Eukaryota; kingdom Metazoa; phylum Arthropoda; class Merostomata; order Xiphosura; family Limulidae; genus Tachypleus; species Tachypleus tridentatus. The sequence goes on along the minus strand of NW_027467782.1, from coordinate 61,740,686 downwards.
TAACCACCTGGTCATGCTGGGCTCCGGGTTCAGAGGGTGAGCATGTTTGGTGGGACGTGGATTCGACCTCGTGACTGGAAGTCGAGTATTCTAACCACCTGGTCATGCCGTGACCAGGAGGAGAAAGAGTTCCAAAATAAATATAATAATAAACCAGAAGTGAAACAAAGAAAGGATCTGTTGTTTGTTGTTTCACAAGCTGAGATTCACATGTTAATGACGCTCATTTTGTGTTCCGTTTAATAAAACATTTTGTTAACACACTGTGGACGAGTCACGTGCTTAAAAGCTCGTGTTTCATGCAGAGCGTCATTGCTTGTCACTTATCACAACGTTGAGTTTGAAAGGAGGGCGTGTTTTATTTTGCTTATAACTTAACTATATTTTTTCATTATTTATTTGAAACTCACAGAGTATATACATGAAGATGCGTAATAATTTTTTAAAGTGTGGTATCCCGTAAAACATTTCTCTATATGCAGTAAAGGGCACAAAACTTTCATATTTCACTTCTTTACCATGGGCACTACGTACTCTGTAGACTCTGGTAGAAATTTTATTTTTTCTTGTTGGTAAAATAAATACATAAGTTGTTTAATGTCACCAGACAGTTTTCCAGGGGATCCTCACGTGAAGCTTTCCTCGTATCTCCAGATGATGGATCAGGTTCGTTCCTATTTGGTTCTAGTAAATCTTCTTTCTCTTTGTTAGTAATCCATCCTCTTACAAAAGAGAGGAAAAATCCATCCTCTTACCACAGAGAGCGTTTATAGATCATTTGCTTTTGATTTACGATTTTGAAGATTAGATGAATTGAAAAGGCCACAGTTTATCAGATAAAGTTTCTTTGTCCATTTCACTGTCCTTTTTTTTTTTTTTTGAGAATGGTGTTACATGAGAGGTACTGGTTTGTATGATCAATGCCTTTCACGTGGACATTGTATTAGAGAACATATACAGTTTTATTTTTAAATTTCTTCTAGTTATTCTATTTTTGCTTTTCTGTAGTAGAAACAGGTAAGCCGTGGATGACTAAAACCATTCTCACTTCTTCCTTTCACGTGAAAACGAAAAATAACCTTTCTACGGAAAGCTGTTTCATTTTTTTTTCATTGTTGAAACTTCAGACTTGGCGGCAATTCATTATTCATTGTGATTGTTTTACATAGCCTTGTTTAATGTTCTAGGAACAAGCTTACAACAGAAGCGCTGTTGTAATAATTGTCCTGGTATGTGTGGTTCCCCAATCCAAGATTGGAAACAAGAATGGTTTCCTCCAGTATTTCCCTCATCAGTATAAATGTTGTAAATATAAATTGTGTCACTCACGCATCATTCTCATCAGCAGCCATATTTTACAGCTTTTCCAGAGTTGTATGTTCGGAATCTTATATGTTATTTCCATGAAATCATACCTTCATCCAATGATAACTGTTACTTGGGTTGTGTAGTATCCTAGATTCATTGAAAAAAAAATCCAGTACTTGTTGAATTATGAAGAGCTGATGTATCCAAATTTGTTCACATTTGTTACAGTTCATTGTCTGCGAAAATACTAAGCTAATCAAAAGAGAATATATTGACCAATAACCTTCCAGTTATATTTCCTTGTCTGTCCCGACAGTAGAATATGACTTAAGAATATCCTCGTGTCTCTAGATGCAACTTCAGATCACTAAGTCTTTCAGATGGCATTTTATGTTTCTCTGCAGTTTCATTATGGTAGGTACACATTTCCTGATTAAACATTTCAAACAATTCATTATAAAAAATTAAACTTGTCATGGAAACAATACTTTTGGGTTTGAATGAGTTATAGTGACCCTTGGATTTCCTTCAAACATTTCCAAGTTCTGTGGAATGTCTATTTCTGACCAGCTATCATTATTACAATAGGAAACAAGTAACTAAAATGAATATTTGTGGAGTCATAATCACTTTCTCATTCAGAATCAGTTGAGAACACAACAACTGCATGCATCTTTGTAGGTCTAACAACATCACTGTAGCAAGAGTCACTATCAAAATCATCCACAAACATATTCACATCATAATCTTCTCTTCACTTGAAGATCTAATGGTTCAATAATTGTCTGATTTTTTCACTCAACATGTTACATTTTCTGCGCGAAGCCACTTATGAAAATACGGATATTGTAAGCAAAAATCAGAAAACAATACCTGTCTGAACAGTGGCGAATTTAAGGTTTTTTAAGGCTATTTATGTAATTTTACATATAATAAAATTATCAATAGGTCTCCATTAAGACCATGGACCCCGGCTGAGCCCCTCTAGCCTCTACCAAAATATGCCACTGCGCTCCGAATAAGATGAAACGCTTTTTTCACCTTTGAAGTTCTGCACGAAGCACGCGACCCTTCCGCAATGTTTTAATGTACTTCCTCTGTCTTTATTGAAATGCATGTGGTTATTGTTTGAATTGAAATAAATATATAAATTTTAACCAAATTTACGAAAACACCAATCAACCCTCGCCAGAATAAATCAACTTAGAAGTTGTTTTAATATCATTTTCAGTATTGGTTCTGATTTTCAGGGTCTTTACCCTCGATTCCAAATGTTACACCACAAAAGTGAAAAATTAGTATTATCGATTCTGATTGTGTAAAGATTTATTATCACATTTTAGAAATTTTAGTCTGGTGATGGCAAAATAAGAAAAGGCTTTAATAATCAAAATAATTTATACATAACATCAGAAAACTGTAACGAAGAATTTCCTGCTTCTAAATTTCACTATCACTTAATTAATTTATTTTTATATTCAAAGGATTACATACACACGCAAAACCAAAAATAAGCAAATTTACAGACTTATACGTAATATAATAACGTAATTTTTTGTGATTTTACAGACTCAACACCAGGGCCATTTATGGTTAGATTTGTTCCAATGGTGTTAACAATGCTCGTGGTTTTAATCTACAATACCGTTTGAATCCTGCAAATAACGATAAAAATCCGTTTCAATTTTCTGCACCAAAATGGAATAATTCTATTTTGGGTTCAAATGACTTAATCATGTTTTGTGTGATCATATAAAGCTATCATCATTTTCTCGTCTTTAAGGCCTAACTTTTTTGTTCTTTTACAATTTGCATGTTTATTGTTAGGCCTATTTAGTGATAATATTTTAAAGCATTTTCATGTAAAACGAAAGAGGTTCTTGCTCGGAATGTCGTTAAAAAATAAAGATTTTAAGAATAACTGTGTATTTTGTCATTTTTATTTGATATTAAAACTAATTAAATGTGACCGCGACTTTCACACAGACTCATAAAATACAGTTTCATGACGATTTTCTGACGTTGCGTTATTTTAATATTTTGAAAATACAAAACAATCGGAAAATGTATTCGCGACATTGATTAAAAGGAGTGACAGAATATAAAACCAGGTGCAAATCCATGAAACGACCATGTTTTGAAAAAAGTGGCACTTAATAATTAACCTAGATTATAGCCTATCAAAAATAACGAGACAAATTCTATGACCCTTACCCTATAATATACCCTAACATCACACTTCACAACTAACTGAAACAATTCTTTCGAAATCAGTCTTGACCAACAAGGTAGGCAAACGTCGGTAAATTACTTTCTGAGTCAATTAAAATTAAAATAATTCGTGAAGAAATTCGTAGTGTATTCATAGAACAATTAATGGTTAAAAATCAAATTCACAATAGATATATATAAATATAAACTAGTGTGTTTTGGTAAAAAACTACATTCCAACAATAACTATCAAAGCATTTTCATAAAGGTTAAGAACAAACGACCTTTACACCCCAGATAAATATAAAATATTTTTTTTTATTTAAACCAACGTTACGCTTTTGTGACTTCTTCAGGATTAACTTACATAGTTTAAAAAAATAAGTAACTTTATGAAGTCAAGCCTAGCCAACAGAAAGGCAGAAAAGTGTAACATGACTATTATGTCATGTTGCCTTGCAATAAAAGTATAACCCTATATTATTGTCAGTCTGTGTACTGTAAAATGAAATGTATAAATAACAAAACTGGGAAAATATTGGTTGATTTTTAATATAGATTACGTTTATTAAAGAGGTCTGTTTTCTTTAAAAACGTTAGTGATGTAAGAGAAAATAGTTTAATTGAAAAATGATTCATGCTTAAAACTCAATCGATATTTTTACTTTCATAATAAATTTTATACACTTGACTCTAGGCTAGATAATTCTATAGTACGTCCTTACTTTAAACGTATTATACCAATACTTACTACACTTATAAGGTTTTACGCCACCCCCGTCACGAACATTTTTCTTCCCCGTCACTAAAATCATAACGGACAGACAGTAATTGAATTCTTATATCTGACAAATACATTTTGGCTTTCATGATTAAAGAGGTAGAAGTGAAATCGTGAAATCGAACGTGACGTGACACACACTATTTTTATATATATTACATTGTTTATCACAAACTTTTGTTTTGCACTATATGTAGATGCTAGACAAAAGTATATTTAAAAAAGGTAAAATATTCACCTCTTGTTCTTAAACAACACATTTTCAAAAAAAATCTGAAAGGTAAAATTAAACTTATAATAACAACAACAGCAGAGAAAGAAAAGTAGAATTGACATACAAATATAAAAGTTCATATCACACAAACACAACACAGGTCTTGATTGTGGTGGAAAACACACTCGCACATAGCGATCTGCATTATGCCAAACAAACAACAGGAACCGAAATTAATATGTAAGTGTATGTGTTGCTTTACCATATCGTAACTTCCGTAGAATACATAAAAACATAACTTGAAATTATAACACTTATTTTGGTTGCTATCATAACTTTGTGGTATTTTTAAAGCGATGCAATCCAAATATATTTTAATTGTTTCAGGTTTCAGTTGACAAGTTTGTACTATTAACCTGCAGTGTGATTTTTTAAGGAGAAAATGCAACAAAGCAAAAGTCAAAATATTGATCACTCTAAATTTAAGTTAAAATATAGTTTTAATGAACCAAAAGCTATGCCCTCATACACAATTACTGATTTCGTCACTTACTGAATTCATTGCCGAAACAGATAACTTAAAACAAATGCAAGAAACAATAATTTTAGATGAAACGAATACTGAAAGTGAAAAAAAAAAGTAAAAACTTATGAGATGTCGTTAGGTGTTTAAATTATCCGAGACTGTTCCATAGGCGCGATAATTTTGGCACTTTAGTATGGTATCAATCATTGTGTCTACATCAATTTTTAAAGATACCAACTGTGGATTTGAGGCCACTCTGAGAGAATAAATAGCAATATTGTAAGGAATTATTTTCTAAATAGAGATAAAGCATGAAGTGATAACGCATAGTTAGAAAGGAAATGTTGATTACAATAAGTTGCCTTTTTTGTCCTTTATATATTTGTACTCATGATGATAGCATGAAGCTTTGTTTGAAATTTTGTTCAAGGATATTCAAAGGCTACGTGTGCTAGCTGTACCTAATTTAGATTTTCGGTCAAACTTGTACATTTGAAACCTGGTCCTGTTTTGACTTTTAAACTTCTCTTAATTGACTTAAATCCACTTTTAAACGTCTAATTTCAAAAGCTACAAATTACGTTTTATATTGTTTTCATTCAGATTTAAGTAAGATTAATACAGATATCTGAATCTACTTCCGTTTTACTAAAAAAAATATTGTTACGTATACCAACAACAGTGCCAATTCTTGTTTTTCTTCATCTCGAATTTTAGGCCTAAATTCTGATACAGCTCAATCTGGTTGTAAAGTCAAGATTGCTTGTTTGTTCCGAATAATTTTACAGAAATTAAAATGGTATAATTTAATCTCTTTGAAAATGCTCCAATGAATTTGTTTTCGTACATATATTTGAAATAAAACTGGACATATTCAAATGACTAAAAGGTTGGGAATGGTTTAGTGGATACTGTACTGGAAGATCCAAGATTTGAGA
>NW_027467782.1:61673632-61734208 GCF_004210375.1 Tachypleus tridentatus | reverse complement strand
TTCTACACTTTATCAGATGTATAAATGATGTATAACCCATTCCACACTTTATCAGATGTATAAATGATGTATAACCCATTCTACACTTTATCAGATGTTTAAATCATGTATAACCCATTTTACACTTTATCAGATGTATAAATGATGTATAACCCATTCTACACTTTATCAGATGTATAAATGATGTATAACCCATTCTACACTTTATCACTTTATCAGATGTATAAATGATGTATAACCCATTCTACACTTTATCAGATGTATAAATGATGTATAACCCATTCTACACTTTATCAGATGTATAAATGATGTATAACCCATTCTACACTTTATCAGATGTATAAATGATGTATAACCCATTTTACACTTTATCAGATGTATAAATGATGTATAACCCATTCTACACTTTATCAGATGTATAAATGATGTATAACCCATTCTACACTTTATCAGATGTATAAATTATGTATAACCCATTTTACACTTTATCAGATGTATAAATAATGTATAACCCATTCCACACTTTATCAGATGTATAAATGATGTATAACCTATTCCACACTTTTATCAGATGTATAAATGATGTATAACCCATTATTACACTTTATCAGATGTATAAATGATGTATAACCATTCTACATTTTATCAGATGTATAAATGTGTATAACCCATTCCACACTTTATCAGATGTATAAATCATTCTACACTTTATCAGATGTATAAATGATGTATAACCCATTCTACACTTTATCAGATGTATAAATGATGTATAACCCATTCTACACTTTATCAGATGTATAAATGATGTATAACCCATTCTACACTTTATCAGATGTATAAATGATGTATAACCCATTCTACACTTTATCAGATGTATAAATGATGTATAACCCATTCTACACTTTATCAGATGTATAAATGATGTATAACCCATTCTACACTTTATCAGATGTATAAATGATGTATAACCCATTCTACACTTTATCAGATGTATAAATGATGTATAACCCATTCTACACTTTATCAGATGTATAAATGATGTATAACCTATTCCACACTTTATCAGATGTATAAATGATGTATAACCCATTCTACACTTTATCAGATGTATAAATTATGTATAACCCATTTTACACTTTATCAGATGTATAAATGATGTATAACCCATTCTACACTTTATCAGATGTATAAATGATGTATAACCCATTCTACACTTTATCAGATGTATAAATGATGTATAACCCATTCTACACTTTATCAGATGTATAAATGATGTATAACCCATTCTACACTTTATCAGATGTATAAATGATGTATAACCCATTCTACACTTTATCAGATGTATAAATGATGTATAACCCATTCTACACTTTATCAGATGTATAAATGATGTATAACCCATTCTACACTTTATCAGATGTATAAATGATGTATAACCCATTCTACACTTTATCAGATGTATAAATGATGTATAACCCATTCTACACTTTATCAGATGTATAAATGATGTATAACCCATTCTACACTTTATCAGATGTATAAATGATGTATAACCCATTCTACACTTTATCAGATGTATAAATGATGTATAACCCATTCTACACTTTATCAGATGTATAAATGATGTATAACCCATTCTACACTTTATCAGATGTATAAATGATGTATAACCCATTCTACACTTTATCAGATGTATAAATGATGTATAACCCATTCTACACTTTATCAGATGTATAAATGATGTATAACCCATTCTACACTTTATCAGATGTATAAATGATGTATAACCCATTCTACACTTTATCAGATGTATAAATGATGTATAACCTATTCCACACTTTATCAGATGTATAAATGATGTATAACCCATTCTACACTTTATCAGATGTATAAATGATGTATAACCCATTCTACACTTTATCAGATGTATAAATGATGTATAACCCATTCTACACTTTATCAGATGTATAAATGATGTATAACCCATTCTACACTTTATCAGATGTATAAATGATGTATAACCCATTCTACACTTTATCAGATGTATAAATGATGTATAACCCATTCTACACTTTATCAGATGTATAAATGATGTATAACCCATTCTACACTTTATCAGATGTATAAATGATGTATAACCCATTCTACACTTTATCAGATGTATAAATGATGTATAACCCATTCTACACTTTATCAGATGTATAAATGATGTATAACCCATTCTACACTTTATCAGATGTATAAATGATGTATAACCCATTCTACACTTTATCAGATGTATAAATGATGTATAACCCATTCTACACTTTATCAGATGTATAAATGATGTATAACCCATTCTACACTTTATCAGATGTATAAATGATGTATAACCCATTCTACACTTTATCAGATGTATAAATGATGTATAACCCATTCTACACTTTATCAGATGTATAAATGATGTATAACCCATTCTACACTTTATCAGATGTATAAATGATGTATAACCCATTCTACACTTTATCAGATGTATAAATGATGTATAACCTATTCCACACTTTATCAGATGTATAAATGATGTATAACCCATTCCACACTTTATCAGATGTATAACCCATTCTACATTTTATCAGATGTATAAATGATGTATAACCCATTCTACACTTTATCAGATGTATAAATGATGTATAACCCATTCTACACTTTATCAGATGTATAAATGATGTATAACCCATTTTACACTTTATCAGATGTATAAATGATGTATAACCCATTCTACACTTTATCAGATGTATAAATGATGTATAACCCATTCTACACTTTATCAGATGTATAAATGATGTATAACCCATTCTACACTTTATCAGATGTATAAATCATGTATAACCCATTCTACACTTTATCAGATGTATAAATGATGTATAACCCATTCTACACTTTATCAGATGTATAAATGATGTATAACCCATTCTACACTTTATCAGATGTATAAATGATGTATAACCCATTCCACACTTTATCAGATGTATAAATGATGTATAACTTTATCAGATTATAAATGATGTATACCCATTCTTTATCAGATGTATAAATGATGTATAACCCATTCTACACTTTATCAGATGTATAAATGATGTATAACCCATTCTACACTTTATCAGATGTATAAATGATGTATAACCCATTCTACACTTTATCAGATGTATAAATGATGTATAACCCATTCTACACTTTATCAGATGTATAAATGATGTATAACCCATTCTACACTTTATCAGATGTATAAATGATGTATAACCCATTCTACACTTTATCAGATGTATAAATGATGTATAACCCATTCTACACTTTATCAGATGTATAAATGATGTATAACCCATTCTACACTTTATCAGATGTATAAATGATGTATAACCCATTCTACACTTTATCAGATGTATAAATGATGTATAACCCATTCTACACTTTATCAGATGTATAAATGATGTATAACCCATTCTACACTTTATCAGATGTATAAATGATGTATAACCCATTCTACACTTTATCAGATGTATAAATGATGTATAACCCATTCTACACTTTATCAGATGTATAAATGATGTATAACCCATTCTACACTTTATCAGATGTATAAATGATGTATAACCCATTCTACACTTTATCAGATGTATAAATGATGTATAACCCATTCTACACTTTATCAGATGTATAAATGATGTATAACCCATTCTACACTTTATCAGATGTATAAATGATGTATAACCCATTCTACACTTTATCAGATGTATAAATGATGTATAACCCATTCTACACTTTATCAGATGTATAAATGATGTATAACCCATTCTACACTTTATCAGATGTATAAATGATGTATAACCCATTCTACACTTTATCAGATGTATAAATGATGTATAACCCATTCTACACTTTATCAGATGTATAAATGATGTATAACCCATTCTACACTTTATCAGATGTATAAATGATGTATAACCCATTCTACACTTTATCAGATGTATAAATGATGTATAACCCATTCTACACTTTATCAGATGTATAAATGATGTATAACCCATTCTACACTTTATCAGATGTATAAATGTGTATAACCCATTCTACACTTTATCAGATGTATAAATGATGTATAACCCATTCTACACTTTATCAGATGTATAAATGATGTATAACCCATTCTACACTTTATCAGATGTATAAATGATGTATAACCCATTCTACACTTTATCAGATGTATAAATGATGTATAACCCATTCCACACTTTATCAGATGTATAAATGATGTATAACCCATTCCACACTTTATCAGATGTATAAATGATGTATAACCCATTCTACACTTTATCAGATGTATAAATGATGTATAACCCATTCTACACTTTATCAGATGTATAAATGATGTATAACCCATTCTACACTTTATCAGATGTATAAATGATGTATAACCCATTCTACACTTTATCAGATGTATAAATGATGTATAACCCATTCTACACTTTATCAGATGTATAAATGATGTATAACCCATTCTACACTTTATCAGATGTATAAATGATGTATAACCCATTCTACACTTTATCAGATGTATAAATGATGTATAACCCATTCTACACTTTATCAGATGTATAAATGATGTATAACCCATTCCACACTTTATCAGATGTATAAATGATGTATAACCCATTCTACACTTTATCAGATGTATAAATGATGTATAACCCATTCTACACTTTATCAGATGTATAAATGATGTATAACCCATTCTACACTTTATCAGATGTATAAATGATGTATAACCCATTCTACACTTTATCAGATGTATAAATGATGTATAACCTATTCCACACTTTATCAGATGTATAAATGATGTATAACCCATTCTACACTTTATCAGATGTATAAATGATGTATAACCCATTCTACACTTTATCAGATGTATAAATGATGTATAACCCATTCTACACTTTATCAGATGTATAAATGATGTATAACCCATTCTACACTTTATCAGATGTATAAATGATGTATAACCCATTCTACACTTTATCAGATGTATAAATGATGTATAACCCATTCTACACTTTATCAGATGTATAAATGATGTATAACCCATTCTACACTTTATCAGATGTATAAATGATGTATAACCCATTCTACACTTTATCAGATGTATAAATGATGTATAACCCATTCTACACTTTATCAGATGTATAAATGATGTATAACCCATTCTACACTTTATCAGATGTATAAATGATGTATAACCCATTCTACACTTTATCAGATGTATAAATGATGTATAACCCATTCTACACTTTATCAGATGTATAAATGATGTATAACCCATTCTACACTTTATCAGATGTATAAATGATGTATAACCCATTCTACACTTTATCAGATGTATAAATGATGTATAACCCATTCTACACTTTATCAGATGTATAAATGATGTATAACCCATTCTACACTTTATCAGATGTATAAATGATGTATAACCCATTCTACACTTTATCAGATGTATAAATGATGTATAACCCATTCCACACTTTATCAGATGTATAAATGATGTATAACCCATTCTACACTTTATCAGATGTATAAATGATGTATAACCCATTCTACACTTTATCAGATGTATAAATGATGTATAACCCATTCTACACTTTATCAGATGTATAAATGATGTATAACCCATTCTACACTTTATCAGATGTATAAATGATGTATAACCCATTCTACACTTTATCAGATGTATAAATGATGTATAACCCATTCTACACTTTATCAGATGTATAAATGATGTATAACCCATTCTACACTTTATCAGATGTATAAATGATGTATAACCCATTCTACACTTTATCAGATGTATAAATGATGTATAACCCATTCTACACTTTATCAGATGTATAAATGATGTATAACCCATTCTACACTTTATCAGATGTATAAATGATGTATAACCCATTCTACACTTTATCAGATGTATAAATGATGTATAACCCATTCTACACTTTATCAGATGTATAAATGATGTATAACCCATTCTACACTTTATCAGATGTATAAATGATGTATAACCCATTCTACACTTTATCAGATGTATAAATGATGTATAACCCATTCTACACTTTATCAGATGTATAAATGATGTATAACCCATTCTACACTTTATCAGATGTATAAATGATGTATAACCCATTCTACACTTTATCAGATGTATAAATGATGTATAACCCATTCTACACTTTATCAGATGTATAAATGATGTATAACCCATTCTACACTTTATCAGATGTATAAATGATGTATAACCTATTCCACACTTTATCAGATGTATAAATGATGTATAACCCATTCTACACTTTATCAGATGTATAAATGATGTATAACCCATTCTACACTTTATCAGATGTATAAATGATGTATAACCCATTCTACACTTTATCAGATGTATAAATGATGTATAACCCATTCTACACTTTATCAGATGTATAAATGATGTATAACCCATTCTACACTTTATCAGATGTATAAATGATGTATAACCCATTCTACACTTTATCAGATGTATAAATGATGTATAACCCATTCTACACTTTATCAGATGTATAAATGATGTATAACCCATTCTACACTTTATCAGATGTATAAATGATGTATAACCCATTCTACACTTTATCAGATGTATAAATGATGTATAACCCATTCCACACTTTATCAGATGTATAAATGATGTATAACCCATTCTACACTTTATCAGATGTATAAATGATGTATAACCCATTCTACACTTTATCAGATGTATAAATGATGTATAACCCATTCTACACTTTATCAGATGTATAAATGATGTATAACCCATTCTACACTTTATCAGATGTATAAATGATGTATAACCCATTCTACACTTTATCAGATGTATAAATGATGTATAACCCATTCTACACTTTATCAGATGTATAAATGATGTATAACCCATTCTACACTTTATCAGATGTATAAATGATGTATAACCCATTCTACACTTTATCAGATGTATAAATGATGTATAACCCATTCTACACTTTATCAGATGTATAAATGATGTATAACCCATTCTACACTTTATCAGATGTATAAATGATGTATAACCCATTCTACACTTTATCAGATGTATAAATGATGTATAACCCATTCTACACTTTATCAGATGTATAAATGATGTATAACCCATTCTACACTTTATCAGATGTATAAATGATGTATAACCCATTCTACACTTTATCAGATGTATAAATCATGTATAACTTATTCTACACTTTATCAGATGTATAAATGATGTATAACCCATTCTACACTTTATCAGATGTATAAATGATGTATAACCCATTCTACACTTTATCAGATGTATAAATGATGTATAACCCATTCTACACTTTATCAGATGTATAAATGATGTATAACCCATTCTACACTTTATCAGATGTATAAATGATGTATAACCCATTCTACACTTTATCAGATGTATAAATGATGTATAACCCATTCTACACTTTATCAGATGTATAAATGATGTATAACCCATTCTACACTTTATCAGATGTATAAATGATGTATAACCCATTCTACACTTTATCAGATGTATAAATGATGTATAACCCATTCTACACTTTATCAGATGTATAAATGATGTATAACCCATTCTACACTTTATCAGATGTATAAATTATGTATAACCCATTCTACACTTTATCAGATGTATAAATGATGTATAACCCATTCCACACTTTATCAGATGTATAAATGATGTATAACCCATTCTACACTTTATCAGATGTATAAATGATGTATAACCCATTCTACACTTTATCAGATGTATAAATGATGTATAACCCATTCTACACTTTATCAGATGTATAAATGATGTATAACCCATTCTACACTTTATCAGATGTATAAATGATGTATAACCCATTCTACACTTTATCAGATGTATAAATGATGTATAACCCATTCTACACTTTATCAGATGTATAAATGATGTATAACCCATTCTACACTTTATCAGATGTATAAATGATGTATAACCCATTCTACACTTTATCAGATGTATAAATGATGTATAACCCATTCCACACTTTATCAGATGTATAAATGATGTATAACCCATTCTACACTTTATCAGATGTATAAATGATGTATAACCCATTCTACACTTTATCAGATGTATAAATGATGTATAACCCATTCTACACTTTATCAGATGTATAAATGATGTATAACCCATTCTACACTTTATCAGATGTATAAATGATGTATAACCCATTCTACACTTTATCAGATGTATAAATGATGTATAACCCATTCTACACTTTATCAGATGTATAAATGATGTATAACCCATTCTACACTTTATCAGATGTATAAATGATGTATAACCCATTCTACACTTTATCAGATGTATAAATGATGTATAACCCATTCTACACTTTATCAGATGTATAAATGATGTATAACCCATTCTACACTTTATCAGATGTATAAATGATGTATAACCCATTCTACACTTTATCAGATGTATAAATGATGTATAACCCATTCTACACTTTATCAGATGTATAAATGATGTATAACCCATTCTACACTTTATCAGATGTATAAATGATGTATAACCCATTCTACACTTTATCAGATGTATAAATGATGTATAACCCATTCTACACTTTATCAGATGTATAAATGATGTATAACCCATTCTACACTTTATCAGATGTATAAATGATGTATAACCCATTCTACACTTTATCAGATGTATAAATGATGTATAACCCATTCTACACTTTATCAGATGTATAAATGATGTATAACCCATTCTACACTTTATCAGATGTATAAATGATGTATAACCCATTCTACACTTTATCAGATGTATAAATGATGTATAACCCATTCTACACTTTATCAGATGTATAAATGATGTATAACCCATTCTACACTTTATCAGATGTATAAATGATGTATAACCCATTCTACACTTTATCAGATGTATAAATGATGTATAACCCATTCTACACTTTATCAGATGTATAAATGATGTATAACCCATTCTACACTTTATCAGATGTATAAATGATGTATAACCCATTCTACACTTTATCAGATGTATAAATGATGTATAACCCATTCTACACTTTATCAGATGTATAAATGATGTATAACCCATTCTACACTTTATCAGATGTATAAATGATGTATAACCCATTCTACACTTTATCAGATGTATAAATGATGTATAACCCATTCTACACTTTATCAGATGTATAAATGATGTATAACCCATTCTACACTTTATCAGATGTATAAATGATGTATAACCCATTCTACACTTTATCAGATGTATAAATGATGTATAACCCATTCTACACTTTATCAGATGTATAAATGATGTATAACCCATTCTACACTTTATCAGATGTATAAATGATGTATAACCCATTCTACACTTTATCAGATGTATAAATGATGTATAACCCATTCTACACTTTATCAGATGTATAAATGATGTATAACCCATTCTACACTTTATCAGATGTATAAATGATGTATAACCCATTCCACACTTTATCAGATGTATAAATGATGTATAACCCATTCTACACTTTATCAGATGTATAAATGATGTATAACCCATTCTACACTTTATCAGATGTATAAATGATGTATAACCCATTCTACACTTTATCAGATGTATAAATGATGTATAACCCATTCTACACTTTATCAGATGTATAAATGATGTATAACCCATTCTACACTTTATCAGATGTATAAATGATGTATAACCCATTCTACACTTTATCAGATGTATAAATGATGTATAACCCATTCTACACTTTATCAGATGTATAAATGATGTATAACCCATTCTACACTTTATCAGATGTATAAATGATGTATAACCCATTCTACACTTTATCAGATGTATAAATGATGTATAACCCATTCTACACTTTATCAGATGTATAAATGATGTATAACCCATTCTACACTTTATCAGATGTATAAATGATGTATAACCCATTCTACACTTTATCAGATGTATAAATGATGTATAACCCATTCTACACTTTATCAGATGTATAAATGATGTATAACCCATTCTACACTTTATCAGATGTATAAATGATGTATAACCCATTCTACACTTTATCAGATGTATAAATGATGTATAACCCATTCTACACTTTATCAGATGTATAAATGATGTATAACCCATTCTACACTTTATCAGATGTATAAATGATGTATAACCCATTCTACACTTTATCAGATGTATAAATGATGTATAACCCATTCTACACTTTATCAGATGTATAAATGATGTATAACCCATTCTACACTTTATCAGATGTATAAATGATGTATAACCCATTCTACACTTTATCAGATGTATAAATGATGTATAACCCATTCTACACTTTATCAGATGTATAAATGATGTATAACCCATTCTACACTTTATCAGATGTATAAATGATGTATAACCCATTCTACACTTTATCAGATGTATAAATGATGTATAACCCATTCTACACTTTATCAGATGTATAAATGATGTATAACCCATTCTACACTTTATCAGATGTATAAATGATGTATAACCCATTCCACACTTTATCAGATGTATAAATGATGTATAACCCATTCTACACTTTATCAGATGTATAAATGATGTATAACCCATTCTACACTTTATCAGATGTATAAATAATGTATAACCCATTCTACACTTTATCAGATGTATAAATGATGTATAACCCATTCTACACTTTATCAGATGTATAAATGATGTATAACCCATTTTACACTTTATCAGATGTATAAATGATGTATAACCCATTCTACACTTTATCAGATGTATAAATGATGTATAACCCATTCTACACTTTATCAGATGTATAAATGATGTATAACCCATTCTACACTTTATCAGATGTATAAATGATGTATAACCCATTCTACACTTTATCAGATGTATAAATGATGTATAACCCATTCTACACTTTATCAGATGTATAAATGATGTATAACCCATTCTACACTTTATCAGATGTATAAATGATGTATAACCCATTCTACACTTTATCAGATGTATAAATGATGTATAACCCATTCTACACTTTATCAGATGTATAAATGATGTATAACCCATTCTACACTTTATCAGATGTATAAATGATGTATAACCCATTCTACACTTTATCAGATGTATAAATGATGTATAACCCATTCTACACTTTATCAGATGTATAAATGATGTATAACCTATTCCACACTTTATCAGATGTATAAATGATGTATAACCCATTCTACACTTTATCAGATGTATAAATGATGTATAACCCATTCCACACTTTATCAGATGTATAAATGATGTATAACCCATTCTACACTTTATCAGATGTATAAATGATGTATAACCCATTCTACACTTTATCAGATGTATAAATGATGTATAACCCATTCTACACTTTATCAGATGTATAAATGATGTATAACCCATTCTACACTTTATCAGATGTATAAATCATGTATAACTTATTCTACACTTTATCAGATGTATAAATGATGTATAACCCATTCTACACTTTATCAGATGTATAAATGATGTATAACCCATTCTACACTTTATCAGATGTATAAATGATGTATAACCCATTCTACACTTTATCAGATGTATAAATGATGTATAACCCATTCTACACTTTATCAGATGTATAAATGATGTATAACCCATTCCACACTTTATCAGATGTATAAATGATGTATAACCCATTCTACACTTTATCAGATGTATAAATGATGTATAACCCATTCTACACTTTATCAGATGTATAAATGATGTATAACCCATTCTACACTTTATCAGATGTATAAATGATGTATAACCCATTCTACACTTTATCAGATGTATAAATGATGTATAACCCATTCTACACTTTATCAGATGTATAAATGATGTATAACCCATTCTACACTTTATCAGATGTATAAATGATGTATAACCCATTCTACACTTTATCAGATGTATAAATGATGTATAACCCATTCTACACTTTATCAGATGTATAAATGATGTATAACCCATTCTACACTTTATCAGATGTATAAATGATGTATAACCCATTCTACACTTTATCAGATGTATAAATGATGTATAACCCATTCTACACTTTATCAGATGTATAAATGATGTATAACCCATTCTACACTTTATCAGATGTATAAATGATGTATAACCCATTCTACACTTTATCAGATGTATAAATGATGTATAACCCATTCTACACTTTATCAGATGTATAAATGATGTATAACCCATTCTACACTTTATCAGATGTATAAATGATGTATAACCCATTCTACACTTTATCAGATGTATAAATGATGTATAACCCATTCTACACTTTATCAGATGTATAAATGATGTATAACCTATTCTACACTTTATCAGATGTATAAATCATGTATAACTTATTCTACACTTTATCAGATGTATAAATGATGTATAACCCATTCTACACTTTATCAGATGTATAAATGATGTATAACCCATTCTACACTTTATCAGATGTATAAATGATGTATAACCCATTCTACACTTTATCAGATGTATAAATGATGTATAACCCATTCTACACTTTATCAGATGTATAAATGATGTATAACCCATTCTACACTTTATCAGATGTATAAATGATGTATAACCCATTCTACACTTTATCAGATGTATAAATGATGTATAACCCATTCTACACTTTATCAGATGTATAAATGATGTATAACCCATTCTACACTTTATCAGATGTATAAATGATGTATAACCCATTCTACACTTTATCAGATGTATAAATGATGTATAACTTATTCTACACTTTATCAGATGTATAAATGATGTATAACCCATTCTACACTTTATCAGATGTATAAATGATGTATAACCCATTCTACACTTTATCAGATGTATAAATGATGTATAACCCATTCTACACTTTATCAGATGTATAAATGATGTATAACCCATTCTACACTTTATCAGATGTATAAATGATGTATAACCCATTCTACACTTTATCAGATGTATAAATGATGTATAACCCATTCTACACTTTATCAGATGATGTATAAATGATGTGTATAACCCATTCTACACTTTATCAGATGTATAAATGATGTATAACCCATTCTACACTTTATCAGATGTATAAATGATGTATAACCCATTCTACACTTTATCAGATGTATAAATGATGTATAACCCATTCTACACTTTATCAGATGTATAAATGATGTATAACCCATTCTACACATCAGATGTATAAATGATGTATAACAGATGTATAAATGATGTATAACCCATTCTACACTTTATCAGATGTATAAATGATGTATAACCCATTCTACACTTTATCAGATGTATAAATGATGTATAACCTATTCCACACTTTATCAGATGTATAAATGATGTATAACCCATTCTACACTTTATCAGATGTATAAATGATGTATAACCCATTCTACACTTTATCAGATGTATAAATGATGTATAACCCATTCTACACTTTATCAGATGTATAAATGATGTATAACCCATTCTACACTTTATCAGATGTATAAATGATGTATAACCCATTCTACACTTTATCAGATGTATAAATGATGTATAACCCATTCCACACTTTATCAGATGTATAAATGATGTATAACCCATTCTACACTTTATCAGATGTATAAATGATGTATAACCCATTCTACACTTTATCAGATGTATAAATGATGTATAACCCATTCTACACTTTATCAGATGTATAAATGATGTATAACCCATTCTACACTTTATCAGATGTATAAATGATGTATAACCCATTCTACACTTTATCAGATGTATAAATGATGTATAACCCATTCTACACTTTATCAGATGTATAAATGATGTATAACCCATTCTACACTTTATCAGATGTATAAATGATGTATAACCCATTCTACACTTTATCAGATGTATAAATCATGTATAACTTATTCTACACTTTATCAGATGTATAAATGATGTATAACCCATTCTACACTTTATCAGATGTATAAATGATGTATAACCCATTCTACACTTTATCAGATGTATAAATGATGTATAACCCATTCTACACTTTATCAGATGTATAAATGATGTATAACCCATTCTACACTTTATCAGATGTATAAATGATGTATAACCCATTCTACACTTTATCAGATGTATAAATGATGTATAACCCATTCTACACTTTATCAGATGTATAAATGATGTATAACCCATTCTACACTTTATCAGATGTATAAATGATGTATAACCCATTCTACACTTTATCAGATGTATAAATGATGTATAACCCATTCTACACTTTATCAGATGTATAAATGATGTATAACCCATTCTACACTTTATCAGATGTATAAATGATGTATAACCCATTCTACACTTTATCAGATGTATAAATGATGTATAACCCATTCTACACTTTATCAGATGTATAAATGATGTATAACCCATTCTACACTTTATCAGATGTATAAATGATGTATAACCCATTCTACACTTTATCAGATGTATAAATGATGTATAACCCATTCTACACTTTATCAGATGTATAAATGATGTATAACCCATTCTACACTTTATCAGATGTATAAATGATGTATAACCCATTCTACACTTTATCAGATGTATAAATGATGTATAACCCATTCCACACTTTATCAGATGTATAAATGATGTATAACCCATTCTACACTTTATCAGATGTATAAATGATGTATAACCCATTCTACACTTTATCAGATGTATAAATGATGTATAACCCATTCTACACTTTATCAGATGTATAAATGATGTATAACCCATTCTACACTTTATCAGATGTATAAATGATGTATAACCCATTCTACACTTTATCAGATGTATAAATGATGTATAACCCATTCTACACTTTATCAGATGTATAAATGATGTATAACCCATTCTACACTTTATCAGATGTATAAATGATGTATAACCCATTCTACACTTTATCAGATGTATAAATGATGTATAACCCATTCCACACTTTATCAGATGTATAAATGATGTATAACCCATTCTACACTTTATCAGATGTATAAATGATGTATAACCCATTCTACACTTTATCAGATGTATAAATGATGTATAACCCATTCTACACTTTATCAGATGTATAAATGATGTATAACCTATTCCACACTTTATCAGATGTATAAATGATGTATAACCCATTCTACACTTTATCAGATGTATAAATGATGTATAACCCATTCTACACTTTATCAGATGTATAAATGATGTATAACCCATTCCACACTTTATCAGATGTATAAATGATGTATAACCCATTCTACACTTTATCAGTGTATAAATGATGTATAACCTATTCCACACTTTATCAGATGTATAAATGATGTATAACCCATTCTACACTTTATCAGATGTATAAATGATGTATAACCCATTCTACACTTTATCAGATGTATAAATGATGTATAACCCATTCCACACTTTATCAGATGTATAAATGATGTATAACCCATTCTACACTTTATCAGTGTATAAATGATGTATAACCTATTCCACACTTTATCAGATGTATAAATGATGTATAACCCATTCTACACTTTATCAGATGTATAAATGATGTATAACCCATTCTACACTTTATCAGATGTATAAATGATGTATAACCCATTCTACACTTTATCAGATGTATAAATGATGTATAACCCATTCTACACTTTATCAGATGTATAAATGATGTATAACCCATTCTACACTTTATCAGATGTATAAATGATGTATAACCCATTCTACACTTTATCAGATGTATAAATGATGTATAACCCATTCTACACTTTATCAGATGTATAAATGATGTATAACCCATTCTACACTTTATCAGATGTATAAATGATGTATAACCCATTCTACACTTTATCAGATGTATAAATGATGTATAACCCATTCTACACTTTATCAGATGTATAAATGATGTATAACCCATTCTACACTTTATCAGATGTATAAATGATGTATAACCCATTCTACACTTTATCAGATGTATAAATGATGTATAACCCATTCTACACTTTATCAGATGTATAAATGATGTATAACCCATTCTACACTTTATCAGATGTATAAATGATGTATAACCCATTCTACACTTTATCAGATGTATAAATGATGTATAACCCATTCTACACTTTATCAGATGTATAAATGATGTATAACCCATTCTACACTTTATCAGATGTATAAATGATGTATAACCCATTCTACACTTTATCAGATGTATAAATGATGTATAACCCATTCTACACTTTATCAGATGTATAAATGATGTATAACCCATTCTACACTTTATCAGATGTATAAATGATGTATAACCCATTCTACACTTTATCAGATGTATAAATGATGTATAACCCATTCTACACTTTATCAGATGTATAAATGATGTATAACCCATTCTACACTTTATCAGATGTATAAATGATGTATAACCCATTCTACACTTTATCAGATGTATAAATGATGTATAACCCATTCTACACTTTATCAGATGTATAAATGATGTATAACCCATTCTACACTTTATCAGATGTATAAATGATGTATAACCCATTCTACACTTTATCAGATGTATAAATGATGTATAACCCATTCTACACTTTATCAGATGTATAAATGATGTATAACCCATTCTACACTTTATCAGATGTATAAATGATGTATAACCCATTCTACACTTTATCAGATGTATAAATGATGTATAACCCATTCTACACTTTATCAGATGTATAAATGATGTATAACCCATTCTACACTTTATCAGATGTATAAATGATGTATAACCCATTCTACACTTTATCAGATGTATAAATGATGTATAACCCATTCTACACTTTATCAGATGTATAAATGATGTATAACCCATTCTACACTTTATCAGATGTATAAATGATGTATAACCTATTCCACACTTTATCAGATGTATAAATGATGTATAACCCATTCTACACTTTATCAGATGTATAAATGATGTATAACCTATTCCACACTTTATCAGATGTATAAATGATGTATAACCCATTCTACACTTTATCAGATGTATAAATGATGTATAACCCATTCTACACTTTATCAGATGTATAAATGATGTATAACCCATTCCACACTTTATCAGATGTATAAATGATGTATAACCCATTCTACACTTTATCAGATGTATAAATGATGTATAACCCATTCTACACTTTATCAGATGTATAAATGATGTATAACCCATTCTACACTTTATCAGATGTATAAATGATGTATAACCCATTCTACACTTTATCAGATGTATAAATGATGTATAACCCATTCTACACTTTATCAGATGTATAAATGATGTATAACCCATTCTACACTTTATCAGATGTATAAATGATGTATAACCCATTCTACACTTTATCAGATGTATAAATGATGTATAACCCATTCTACACTTTATCAGATGTATAAATGATGTATAACCCATTCTACACTTTATCAGATGTATAAATGATGTATAACCCATTCTACACTTTATCAGATGTATAAATGATGTATAACCCATTCTACACTTTATCAGATGTATAAATGATGTATAACCCATTCTACACTTTATCAGATGTATAAATGATGTATAACCCATTCTACACTTTATCAGATGTATAAATGATGTATAACCCATTCTACACTTTATCAGATGTATAAATGATGTATAACCCATTCTACACTTTATCAGATGTATAAATGATGTATAACCCATTCTACACTTTATCAGATGTATAAATGATGTATAACCCATTCTACACTTTATCAGATGTATAAATGATGTATAACCCATTCTACACTTTATCAGATGTATAAATGATGTATAACCCATTCCACACTTTATCAGATGTATAAATGATGTATAACCCATTCTACACTTTATCAGATGTATAAATGATGTATAACCAATTCCACACTTTATCAGATGTATAAATGATGTATAACCCATTCTACACTTTATCAGATGTATAAATGATGTATAACCCATTCTACACTTTATCAGATGTATAAATGATGTATAACCCATTCTACACTTTATCAGATGTATAAATGATGTATAACCCATTCTACACTTTATCAGATGTATAAATGATGTATAACCCATTCTACACTTTATCAGATGTATAAATGATGTATAACCCATTCTACACTTTATCAGATGTATAAATGATGTATAACCCATTCTACACTTTATCAGATGTATAAATGATGTATAACCCATTCTACACTTTATCAGATGTATAAATCATGTATAACCCATTCTACACTTTATCAGATGTATAAATGATGTATAACCCATTCCACACTTTATCAGATGTATAAATGATGTATAACCCATTCTACACTTTATCAGATGTATAAATGATGTATAACCCATTCTACACTTTATCAGATGTATAAATGATGTATAACCCATTCTACACTTTATCAGATGTATAAATGATGTATAACCCATTCTACACTTTATCAGATGTATAAATGATGTATAACCCATTCTACACTTTATCAGATGTATAAATGATGTATAACCCATTCTACACTTTATCAGATGTATAAATGATGTATAACCCATTCTACACTTTATCAGATGTATAAATGATGTATAACCCATTCTACACTTTATCAGATGTATAAATGATGTATAACCCATTCTACACTTTATCAGATGTATAAATGATGTATAACCTATTCCACACTTTATCAGATGTATAAATGATGTATAACCCATTCCACACTTTATCAGATGTATAAATGATGTATAACCCATTCCACACTTTATCAGATGTATAAATGATGTATAACCCATTCTACACTTTATCAGATGTATAAATGATGTATAACCCATTCTACACTTTATCAGATGTATAAATGATGTATAACCCATTCTACACTTTATCAGATGTATAAATGATGTATAACCCATTCTACACTTTATCAGATGTATAAATGATGTATAACCCATTCTACACTTTATCAGATGTATAAATGATGTATAACCCATTCTACACTTTATCAGATGTATAAATGATGTATAACCCATTCTACACTTTATCAGATGTATAAATGATGTATAACCCATTCCACACTTTATCAGATGTATAAATGATGTATAACCCATTCCACACTTTATCAGATGTATAAATGATGTATAACCCATTCTACACTTTATCAGATGTATAAATGATGTATAACCCATTCTACACTTTATCAGATGTATAAATGATGTATAACCCATTCCACACTTTATCAGATGTATAAATGATGTATAACCCATTCTACACTTTATCAGATGTATAAATGATGTATAACCCATTCCACACTTTATCAGATGTATAAATGATGTATAACCCATTCTACACTTTATCAGATGTATAAATGATGTATAACCCATTCTACACTTTATCAGATGTATAAATGATGTATAACCCATTCTACACTTTATCAGATGTATAAATGATGTATAACCCATTCTACACTTTATCAGATGTATAAATGATGTATAACCCATTCTACACTTTATCAGATGTATAAATGATGTATAACCCATTCTACACTTTATCAGATGTATAAATGATGTATAACCCATTCTACACTTTATCAGATGTATAAATGATGTATAACCCATTCTACACTTTATCAGATGTATAAATGATGTATAACCCATTCTACACTTTATCAGATGTATAAATGATGTATAACCCATTCTACACTTTATCAGATGTATAAATGATGTATAACCCATTCTACACTTTATCAGATGTATAAATGATGTATAACCCATTCTACACTTTATCAGATGTATAAATGATGTATAACCCATTTTACACTTTATCAGATGTATAAATGATGTATAACCCATTCTACACTTTATCAGATGTATAAATGATGTATAACCCATTCTACACTTTATCAGATGTATAAATGATGTATAACCTATTCCACACTTTATCAGATGTATAAATGATGTATAACCCATTCTACACTTTATCAGATGTATAAATGATGTATAACCCATTCTACACTTTATCAGATGTATAAATCACGTATAACTTATTCTACACTTTATCAGATGTATAAATGATGTATAACCCATTCTACACTTTATCAGATGTATAAATGATGTATAACCCATTCCACACTTTATCAGATGTATAAATGATGTATAACCCATTCTACACTTTATCAGATGTATAAATGATGTATAACCCATTTCACACTTTATCAGATGTATAAATGATGTATAACCCATTCTACACTTTATCAGATGTATAAATGATGTATAACCCATTCTACACTTTATCAGATGTATAAATGATGTATAACCCATTCCACACTTTATCAGATGTATAAATGATGTATAACCTATTCCACACTTTATCAGATGTATAAATGATGTATAACCCATTCTACACTTTATCAGATGTATAAATGATGTATAACCCATTCTACACTTTATCAGATGTATAAATGATGTATAACCCATTCCACACTTTATCAGATGTATAAATGATGTATAACCCATTCTACACTTTATCAGATGTATAAATGATGTATAACCCATTCTACACTTTATCAGATGTATAAATGATGTATAACCCATTCTACACTTTATCAGATGTATAAATGATGTATAACCCATTCTACACTTTATCAGATGTATAAATGATGTATAACCCATTCTACACTTTATCAGATGTATAAATGATGTATAACCCATTCCACACTTTATCAGATGTATAAATGATGTATAACCCATTCTACACTTTATCAGATGTATAAATGATGTATAACCCATTCTACACTTTATCAGATGTATAAATGATGTATAACCCATTCTACACTTTATCAGATGTATAAATGATGTATAACCCATTCTACACTTTATCAGATGTATAAATGATGTATAACCCATTCTACACTTTATCAGATGTATAAATGATGTATAACCCATTCTACACTTTATCAGATGTATAAATGATGTATAACCCATTCTACACTTTATCAGATGTATAAATGATGTATAACCCATTCTACACTTTATCAGATGTATAAATGATGTATAACCCATTCTACACTTTATCAGATGTATAAATGATGTATAACCTATTCCACACTTTATCAGATGTATAAATGATGTATAACCTATTCCACACTTTATCAGATGTATAAATGATGTATAACCCATTCTACACTTTATCAGATGTATAAATGATGTATAACCTATTCCACACTTTATCAGATGTATAAATGATGTATAACCCATTCTACACTTTATCAGATGTATAAATGATGTATAACCCATTCTACACTTTATCAGATGTATAAATGATGTATAACCCATTCTACACTTTATCAGATGTATAAATGATGTATAACCCATTCTACACTTTATCAGATGTATAAATGATGTATAACCCATTCTACACTTTATCAGATGTATAAATGATGTATAACCCATTCTACACTTTATCAGATGTATAAATGATGTATAACCCATTCTACACTTTATCAGATGTATAAATGATGTATAAACCTATTCCACACTTTATCAGATGTATAAATGATGTATAACCCATTCTACATTTTATCAGATGTATAAATGATGTATAACCTATTCCACACTTTATCAGATGTATAAATCATGTATAACCCATTCCACATTTTATCAGATGTATAAATGATGTATAACCTATTCCACACTTTATCAGATGTATAAATGATGTATAACCCATTCCACACTTTATCAGATGTATAAATGATGTATAACCCATTCTACACTTTATCAGATGTATAAATGATGTATAACCCATTCTACACTTTATCAGATGTATAAATCATGTATAACCCATTTTACACTTTATCAGATGTATAAATGATGTATAACCCATTCTACACTTTATCAGATGTATAAATGATGTATAACCCATTCTACACTTTATCAGATGTATAAATGATGTATAACCCATTCTACACTTTATCAGATGTATAAATGATGTATAACCTATTCCACACTTTATCAGATGTATAAATGATGTATAACCCATTCTACACTTTATCAGATGTATAAATGATGTATAACCTATTCCACACTTTATCAGATGTATAAATGATGTATAACCCATTTTACACTTTATCAGATGTATAAATGATGTATAACCTATTCCACACTTTATCAGATGTATAAATGATGTATAACCCATTCTACACTTTATCAGATGTATAAATGATGTATAACCCATTCCACACTTTATCAGATGTATAAATCATGTATAACCCATTCCATACTTTATCAGATGTATAAATGATGTATAACCCATTCTACACTTTATCAGATGTATAAATGATGTATAATCCATTCTACACTTTATCAGATGTATAAATCATGTATAAACCATTTTACACTCTATCAGATGTATAAATGATGTATAACCCATTCTACACTTTATCAGATGTATAAATCATGTATAACCCATTCTACACTTTATCAGATGTATAAATGATGTATAACCCATTCTACACTTTATCAGATGTATAAATGATGTATAACCCATTCTACACTTTATCACATGTATAAATGATGTATAACCCATTCTACACTTTATCAGATGTATAAATGATGTATAACCCATTCTACACTTTATCAGATGTATAAATGATGTATAACCCATTCTACACTTTATCAGATGTATAAATGATGTATAACCCATTCTACACTTTATCAGATGTATAAATGATGTATAACCCATTCTACACTTTATCAGATGTATAAATGATGTATAACCTATTCCACACTTTATCAGATGTATAAATGATGTATAACCCATTCTACACTTTATCAGATGTATAAATGATGTATAACCTATTCCACACTTTATCAGATGTATAAATGATGTATAATCTATTCTACATTTTATCAGATGTATAAATCATGTATAACCCATTCTACACTTTATCAGATGTATAAATGATGTATAACCCATTCTACACTTTATCAGATGTATAAATGATGTATAACCCATTCTACACTTTATCAGATGTATAAATGATGTATAACCCATTCTACACTTTATCAGATGTATAAATGATGTATAACCCATTCTACACTTTATCAGATGTATAAATGATGTATAACCCATTCTACACTTTATCAGATGTATAAATGATGTATAATCCATTCTACACTTTATCAGATGTATAAATGATGTATAAACCTATTCCACACTTTATCAGATGTATAAATGATGTATAACCTATTCCACACTTTATCAGATGTATAAATGATGTATAATCCATTTTACACTTTATCAGATGTATAAATGATGTATAACCTATTCCACACTTTATCAGATGTATAAATGATGTATAACCCATTCTACACTTTATCAGATGTATAAATGATGTATAACCTATTCCACACTTTATCAGATGTATAAATCATGTATAACCCATTCCACATTTTATCAGATGTATAAATGATGTATAACCTATTCCACACTTTATCAGATGTATAAATCATGTATAACCCATTCCACACTTTATCAGATGTATAAATCATGTATAACCCATTCCACACTTTATCAGATGTATAAATGATGTATAACCCATTTTACACTTTATCAGATGTATAAATGATGTATAACCCATTCTACACTTTATCAGATGTATAAATGATGTATAACCCATTCTACACTTTATCAGATGTATAAATGATGTATAACCCATTTTACACTTTATCAGATGTATAAATGATGTATAACCCATTCTACACTTTATCAGATGTATAAATGATGTATAACCCATTCTACACTTTATCAGATGTATAAATGATGTATAATCCATTCTACACTTTATCAGATGTATAAATGATGTATAACCTATTCCACACTTTATCAGATGTATAAATGATGTATAATCCATTCTACACTTTATCAGATGTATAAATGATGTATAATCTATTCTACATTTTATCAGATGTATAAATCATGTATAACCCATTCTACACTTTATCAGATGTATAAATGATGTATAACCTATTCCACACTTTATCAGATGTATAAATGATGTATAACCCATTCTACACTTTATCAGATGTATAAATGATGTATAACCTATTCCACACTTTATCAGATGTATAAATGATGTATAACCCATTTTACACTTTATCAGATGTATAAATGATGTATAACCCATTCTACACTTTATCAGATGTATAAATGATGTATAACCCATTCCACACTTTATCAGATGTATAAATGATGTATAACCCATTCTACACTTTATCAGATGTATAAATGATGTATAACCTATTCCACACTTTATCAGATGTATAAATGATGTATAACCCATTCTACACTTTATCAGATGTATAAATGATGTATAACCCATTCCACACTTTATCAGATGTATAAATGATGTATAACCCATTCTACACTTTATCAGATGTATAAATGATGTATAACCCATTCTACACTTTATCAGATGTATAAATGATGTATAACCCATTCTACACTTTATCAGATGTATAAATGATGTATAACCCATTCTACACTTTATCAGATGTATAAATGATGTATAACCTATTCCACACTTTATCAGATGTATAAATGATGTATAACCCATTTTACACTTTATCAGATGTATAAATGATGTATAACCCATTCCACACTTTATCAGATGTATAAATGATGTATAACCCATTCTACACTTTATCAGATGTATAAATGATGTATAACCCATTCCACACTTTATCAGATGTATAAATGATGTATAACCCATTCTACACTTTATCAGATGTATAAATGATGTATAACCCATTCTACACTTTATCAGATGTATAAATGATGTATAACCCATTCCACACTTTATCAGATGTATAAATGATGTATAACCCATTCTACACTTTATCAGATGTATAAATGATGTATAACCCATTCTACACTTTATCAGATGTATAAATGATGTATAACCCATTCCACACTTTATCAGATGTATAAATGATGTATAACCCATTCCACACTTTATCAGATGTATAAATGATGTATAACCCATTCCACACTTTATCAGATGTATAAATGATGTATAACCCATTCTACACTTTATCAGATGTATAAATGATGTATAACCCATTCCACATTTTATCAGATGTATGAATCATGTATAACCCATTCCACACTTTATCAGATGTATAAATGATGTATAACCCATTCTACACTTTATCAGATGTATAAATGATGTATAACCCATTTCACACTTTATCAGATGTATAAATGATGTATAACCCATTCTACACTTTATCAGATGTATAAATGATGTATAACCCATTCTACACTTTATCAGATGTATAAATGATGTATAACCCATTCCACACTTTATCAGATGTATAAATGATGTATAACCTATTCCACACTTTATCAGATGTATAAATGATGTATAACCCATTCAACACTTTATCAGATGTATAAATCATGTATAACCCATTCCACACTTTATGAGATGTATAAATAATGTATAACCCATTCTATTCTTTATCAGATGTATAAATGATGTATAACCCATTCCACACTTTTTCAGATGTATAACCCATTCTACCCATTCTTTATCAGATGTATAAATGATGTATAACCCATTCTACACTTTATCAGATGTATAAATGATGTATAACCCATTCTACACTTTATCAGATGTATAAATGATGTATAACCCATTCTACACTTTATCAGATGTATAAATGATGTATAACCCATTCTACACTTTATCAGATGTATAAATGATGTATAACCCATTCTACACTTTATCAGATGTATAAATGATGTATAACCTATTCCACACTTTATCAGATGTATAAATGATGTATAATCTATTCTACATTTTATCAGATGTATAAATGATGTATAACCCATTCTACATTTTATCAGATGTATAAATCATGTATAACCCATTCTACACTTTATCAGATGTATAAATGATGTATAACCTATTCCACACTTTATCAGATGTATAAATGATGTATAATCTATTCTACATTTTATCAGATGTATAAATGATGTATAACCCATTTTACACTTTATCAGATGTATAAATGATGTATAACCCATTCTACACTTTATCAGATGTATAAATGATGTATAACCCATTCCACACTTTATCAGATGTATAAATGATGTATAACCTATTCTACACTTTATCAGATGTATAAATGATGTATAACCCATTCTACACTTTATCAGATGTATAAATGATGTATAACCTATTCCACACTTTATCAGATGTATAAATGATGTATAACCCATTCTACACTTTATCAGATGTATAAATGATGTATAACCCATTCCACACTTTATCAGATGTATAAATCATGTATAACCCATTCCACACTTTATCAGATGTATAAATGATGTATAACCCATTCCACATTTTATCAAATGTATAAATCATGTATAACCCATTCTACAGTTTATCAGATGTATAAATGATGTATAACCCATTCTACACTTTATCAGATGTATAAATGATGTATAACCCATTCCACACTTTATCAGATGTATAAATGATGTATAACCCATTCTACACTTTATCAGATGTATAAATGATGTATAACCCATTCTACACTTTATCAGATGTATAAATGATGTATAACCTATTCCACACTTTATCAGATGTATAAATGATGTATAACCCATTCTTCACTTTATCAGATGTATAAATGATGTATAACCCATTCCACACTTTATCAGATGTATAAATCATGTATAACCCATTCCACACTTTATCAGATGTATAAATGATGTATAACCCATTCCACACTTTATCAGATGTATAAATCATGTATAACACATTCCACATTTTATCAGATGTATAAATCATGTATAACCCATTCCACACTTTATCAGATGTATAAATGATGTATAACCCATTCTACACTTTATCAGATGTATAAATGATGTATAACCCATTCTACACTTTATCAGATGTATAAATGATGTATAACCCATTTTACACTTTATCAGATGTATAAATGATGTATATCCCATTCTACACTTTATCAGATGTATAAATCATGTATATCCCATTCCACACTTTATCAGATATATAAATGATGTATAACTCATTTTACACTTTATCGGATGTATAAATGATGTATAACCTATTCTACACTTTATCAGATGTATAAATAATGTATAACCCATTCCACACTTTATCAGATGTATAAATGATGTATAACCCATTCTATACTTTATCAAATATATAAATGATGTATAACCCCTTCTATACTTTATCGGATGTATAAATGATGTATAACCCATTCCACACTTTATCAGATGTATAAATGATGTATAACCCATTCTACACTTTATCAGATGTATAAATGATGGAAACCCATTCTACACTTTATCAGATGTTTTAATGATGTATAACTCATTCCACACTTTATCAGATGTATAAATCATGTATAACACATTCCACATTTTATCAGATGTATGAATCAGGTATAACCCATTCCACACTTTATCAGATGTATAAATGATGTATAACCCATTCTACACTTTATCAGATGTATAAATGATGTATAACCCATTCTACACTTTATCAGATGTATAAATAATGTATTACCCATTTTACACTTTATTAGATGTATAAATGATGTATATCCCATTCTACACTTTATCAGATGTATAAATCATGTATATCCCATTCCACTTTTCATCAGATATATAAATGATGTATAACTCATTTTACACTTTATCGGATGTATAAATGATGTATAACCTATTCTACACTTTATCAGATGTATAAATAATGTATAACCCATTCCACACTTTATCAGATGTATAAATGATGTATAACCCATTCTATACTTTATCAAATATATAAATGATGTATAACCCCTTCTATACTTTATCGGATGTATAAATGATGTATAACCCATTCCACACTTTATCAGATGTATAAATGATGTATAACATATTCCACACTTTATCAGATGTATAAATAATGTATAACCCATTCTACATTTTATCAGATGTATGAATCAGGTATAACCCCTTCCACACTTTATCAGATGTATAAATCATGTATAACCCATTCTACACTTTATCAGATGTTTAAATCATGTATAACCCATTCTACACTTTATCAGATGTTTAAATCATGTATAACCCATTTCACACTTTATCAGATGTATAAATGATGTATAATTTTTCTACACTTTATCGGATGTATAAATGATGTATAACCCATTCTACACTTTATCAGACGTTTTAATGATGTATAACCCATTCCACACTTTATCAGATGAATAAATCATGTATAACCTATTCCACACTTTATCAGATGTATAAATGATGTATAACCCATTCCACACTTTATCATATGTATAAATCATGTATAACCAATTCTACACTTTATCAGATGTATAAATAATGTATAACCCATTCCACACTTTATCAGATGTATAAATAATGTATAACCCATTTTATTCTTTATCAGATGTATAAATGATGTATAACCCATTCCACACTTTTTCAGATGTATAACCCATTCTACACTTTATCAGATGTATAAATGATGTATAACCCATTCTATACTTTATGAAATATATAAATGATGTATAATCCCTTCTATACTTTATCAGATGTATAAATGATGCATAACCCATTGTACACTTTATCAGATGTATAAATGATGTATAACCCATTTTACACTTTATCAGATGTATAAATGATGTATAATCCCTTCTATACTTTATCAGATGTATAAATGATGCATAACCCATTCTACACTTTATCAGATGTATAAATGATGTATAACCCATTCTACACTTTATCAGATGTATAAATGATGTATAACCCATTCTACACTTTATCAGATGTATAAATGATGTATAACCTATTACACACTTTATCAGATGTGTAAATCATGTATAACCCATTGCACACTTTATCAAATGTACATATGATGTATAACTTATTTTACTCTTTATCAGATGTATAAATGATGTATAACCTATTCCACACTTTATCAGATGTATAAATCATGTATAACCCATTCTACACTTTATCAGATTTATAAATCATGTGGTTTGGTCTGCTTGACCCGTTCGACCTTATTCGCTCTTTCTTTTTCCTTACCTCTGAAATTATCATGTGAAATAATATATTTGGGTGGTTGTAACCAAACACTCATGTGCTGTATAAAAATATTGACCGTTTACTTCCATGTCTTTTTAGATAGATGTTTTGCAGAGTCCATGTGGATGTTTCGCTGCAGATATATGCTTCATTCAGATGTTCCTGGAATACAAATTAAGTATTCCATGGTTGACAAGGGTTATGGTATCCATTGCTCGACATACTCATGAAGTTCGTTTAAACAAATACAACTTGAGATTTAATAAACAGAAATAAAGATTATGTGTTATCAAATGTTTTGTATTTTTATTTCGTTTGTTTATCGGATAATTAATCTGATTCAATGATAGGTGGTAAATCCTCACGGCACCACCCAAAATCGATATTTGAGTAATAAAGAAAAACGGAGGGCTTTCAGTGTCTAACATACAACTATCCATCACGTAACGAGCTATTCTCGGTTCCAGTGCTTATATATAGTTAAACTACGTAATAAATGTAAATATTATTTATTTGATTACTTTTTGGGTTGTGGTTAATCAACAACACTGAACAAGAAAAGGAAGTCAATTGACTGACGCATTTTTCTTGCATCATTTCGAAAAATTGGTATAAAAATCTTCTTGTTTGTTTTTGTTTTCAAGAATTTCCGCTATGCGCAGATAGTTTATACTATGAACATTTGGGAAAATAAGTTGTATATAACACTTACTGCAGCCATCTCTAAGAATTGGTCGTCACTTTGAACGGAATGAGTTTTGTGCAAATGAAACACGAACCATGGACAGACGAGAAACTAGAACACGTTTGATACGTCTGCTTTGAAATCTTCTATCACCAACACAACTATATATAATCAATAAAATGAGACATCACATTAGCAGCGACACCTAACTTTATTCTACATATGAAAACCAAAACAGTATAGTGTCGAAATGATTTTTGGCACCAATCGGTGTAATGTGTTACAGAATGAAAAAAAACAAACAAAAACACTAAGCGATCCAATGCCCAGGTATGAATCACGGTTACTAAATAGTGCCCTAAATATATACGCATACGGATGTGTGTGTGTGTGTGTGTGTGTGTGACGTTCTAATTCCAATTCACGGTTTTGTAAAGCATTGAGGCTAAGTATAATAATTAGATAATCACAATCGTAACCTTTATACTGAAATACAGACTAATAATGTTTGAGGACCTTGAGGACTGTTTGGTAATGAAGAGGAAAGATTGGGTTGATTTAGAAGCATCATATAGTTGACTGCTTCTATTGATAGTAGGAACTCTTTGTATTGAAATCCATTTCCTAAATTGTAAAGGGGTTTATGACGAATCCAGGTTAATTGGTTTATCCATTACAACGATGGGATAACGTGTGTGTCTGTGGGGTGGTGTGAGTGCAACGTTCGCTTAATGACTACTCACAACGCTTTTTGATGACGTGGTAACCTTTTATCCGGATATACAAAACTGTCCGTTTCCGTGTTTGAATTTCGTACTTTTTAATGTAAAAACAAACAATATGTATATATATTTATACAGTGTACAATCCATAACAAATAGATAGGCAATTACATAGTAGTTTGATTTTGATGACCTCACTGAACAATGGAATATTTGCTGATGAGTAATTTGACGCCAAAACACGTGGATGATATAGAATATATTCTATGCTGTGAGCACAAACATAATTCCATTTGTGATATGGACCAAGCAGTATTCAAGTGGCTATATTATAATAATGCGTGAGTCAATAGGGTGAGGCGTCTATGGTAGAAGAGGGGGAATCTATTGCATACATGATCATATTGCCACAAAAGAAAATATGGACATATACGAGTTTCATAATGGTTGAGAGGAAATGAAAAGCTTTTAGTAATTGGACAAAGATAGCCAACTGAAATTAAGGCTGACTAGTCACGTGATGTGACCAACTGTTGTGAGGAGGTATGTTAATGAGCGAACAAGCCACAAGAGACCGGTCACTGAAGCACATTTTTACATTGGTCGTTTCGTCAGTACTGCTACTTTCCATCGGGATTCCCCCCGCAAAGACCAACTCATCCTGATTTCTACATATAAAAATAATTTACTTATTTCGTAGGATTACGTACCTGTTCTAAATGGTAAGTAAAAGTAAACATTTTTTTCTTCTCTTGGCAGACATAAGAACTCGTCTAAAAATACTGTTTCCTTCAGTTGTCTAAAAACTATGGGTTACTGGATGGTACGGCGTATTCGTCAATAATTGTAAGTCACGTGCAAATACAAAATATATTCGGTTAGAAGTAAGTTAATTTTTGATAATTAAAATATTCTGAATAATTTTCTTCACCATTTACACAGTGCATATCTATATATCGCAAGCACATATTTAATAACACTTATCATGTGTTCATCACATATTTATCATTAGAAAATGTTTACAAGAAAACCAACGTTCGGTAGTTTTTGATAAGTTTGAAGTATTCGAAACTCTTGAGTTTTTCTTGTAATTTTGAAAATAGTGCCTAGTTTTATCTAAGATAGAAGCAAAACATCACAAAGTAAGACACAATGGGGGTGTATTAGTATCTGTAGAGATGTAGTTGGGATAACCCTGTGGTCGTATTGTATTAAGTCACTGTGAACAATGAGTTATTTATTACATCACAATATTGTTCTGTTAAAACAACAATGCTGCATTAGGTACTATATAAACAGCAAATAACAATGTTAAATTCATTTTCATGAATAGCAAATTGTCTATTAAATAAAATAACTTTGTAACATTGTATTTAGCTACTATGAATAATAACTTATTTAGTAAAATAATGTTCTGTAAAAATAACAATATTATACTTTGTAACTACGACAAAATAGTAGTACTATTATGTACTATTAAACAATATTGTACTTAGTTACTATGAACAGCAAGTACCTTACCACAAGACAACAGTGCTCTATTGAAACAGCAATGCCGTATTTAGTTACTAAGAATTGTGTGTTTTCTTATACTAAAACCACATCGGGCTATCTGCTGAGTCCACCGAAGGGCTCAAACCCCTGATTTTATCGTTCTAAAACTGTAGACTCACTGCTGTGCCAGCGGTGGACTCTAAGCACTGTAGTTAGTTGGTAAAACAATAAAATGTCCTCAGTTACTACAATAACTCTGTTTTTGTTTAACTTTAGCAATCAAATTGCTTGTTTGTAAAATGAGATTATTTTATTATTTTGATTATTTTATTATAACAAAGAGAGTTGTAGTTTAGATGTGTCGGTTTTTAACACGAACATTTTAGAAATAATTTGAAATTATAAACAGATCTTGAAAGATACTTATTCCAAGCACTTCTTCAACTAAAGACAAACATGATACTTTTAGGGTGTCCGATTTGAATGATTGGTTTAATATACATTTTTTGTATAGTTTTCCTACTTGATATTTTGGAAAATTTTACTGACCACAAGCGCCATCGGAAAGGTCATTCACCGTCCTGTAAATTATGGACTTCGAGAGGTTATGGAGTATCCAGCCACCGGAGCTATGGGTGCCGGACCTTTTGGTAAGTTCTGATGCAAAGAGAAGACACAAATACGCTTTGTTTGCGACAAAAATGTACAGATACAAAATGATCGGAAATAGGTTTTTGTCGGTTTATTTCAACAGCACATCATGGCCAACCCACGAGCTTCGTATTTTTCAGTCACGAGCTGTTGAATGTTTCCACCGTCGGTACAAGATTCCCGTCTGAGTAAGAAGCTTTAAATTGAGTTATCTGTGAGATAAAAGTTGAATCTTATTTCTAAGTTAAAAAAAATAACAAACTTATACCGCGAAAGAAATGAAGATCCCAAGCTTTGTGAAAAGCTGAACACCTATTTCGCATTAATCATTTTTTTTATGTTGTAGGTTTTTACCATTTTTGGTTTTCGCTTTACCGCAGCATAGCGGTTTTTTCTGGCTGATATTCCAAAGTTCTGTTAATATAAACAGCGCTTCCGTAGAACATTGAAATGACTATGTATTTACATCGCTAAAAACCGGGTTTTGATAACCGTGGTGGGCAGAGCACAGATAGTCCATTGTGTAATTTCGTGTCTAATTTCTAAAACACAAAACAAACAAATATTTCAATAATTTTAAGATTATACTTGCTATGAGAAATACCTAAGGTAAAATAAAAAAAATATTACATTTTCTTGAAAAAGTAAATTATTGCTTAAATACAATGAAAAGAAAACTACATTATGGGCTTAGGTTAGGTTACAATCTGGTGTATTATGCTTACAACGCCCGGCATGGCCAGGTAGATAAGGCATTCGACTCGTAATCTAAGGGTCCCACCAAAAACGCTCTCCCGTTTAGCTATTGTAAGTCGCGTTATAATGTAACGGTCGGTTCTACTATTCGTTGGTAAAACTCTATCCCAAGAGTTGGCGGTGGGTGGTGATGACTAGCTGCATTCTTTCTAGTCTTACTCTGCAAAATTAGAGACGACTAGCGCAGAAATTCAAAAATAAACATTATACTTATAAATAGTTTATTTGTCTGTAAAGATATTAAATTTCTCACGTACGTAGATGACTTGACAATAAACTCTATGATGTGTGCCACGTTATGCGTTTTTATACTTTATTATGATTGTTCGCTTATGTTAAAAACAAATAACAGGAATACCATAAAAATAACAAGTGCTGACATCTGTTAACAATATAACGAGTATCGAATAATTATAACATCGGCTCGTTTCATTGAATTTTCCATAAGATGAATTTTAGACTTTCGTGAATCGGTCACGTGATATAGAGTTACTATCATTTACTGGTCAATAGTTTGTTAGTTTGTTTTTTAAACGTTGTGGTGTTATTTAGCGTTCTACCCTAACGTTAAGTTTCTTTTTCTTTTTTTTTTGAATTTAGCATTATCGAAAAGCGATAACAGAAGTGTCATAGTTACGAGTTATGCCAAATAAATTGGTTCTGTTTTTGTCTACTTTAAAGTAAAGTAGCCTTCCCTGTTTAACGAATCATTGCTTCTATATTATTGTCAGTTATTAAGTTTGAATTTAGATACCTTTAAAACGTTTTCTGGTTTTTATAATTTATATTATGATTATGAAAAAATTACAAAACTTCTGACGTAAACTTAGTTCGTAAATTCAAATTGTGAGTCGAATGCACAGCATGACGTTTTCAAAACTCCGCTCACCATTATTCGGACACGGTTGGTTGCTGTGCGACAGCTTTCCAGTACAAAACCAAGCACCGTAAAAATTAAAATAAATAAGAGAGGAAAGAGGTATTTCAGCTGCTGTTATAATCCCGACAGTTTGATTCAAAAATATCACCAGAGGTCGCTGCGACTGATGTTTGTGTGTGTGTGTGGAAATCCCTTTCACAATAAATGTGGCACTCTTTGCCCATGTCGGCCGTAATTAGAATCGTGCGTAATTTGGATATGGTTTGATTTACCCTTTTACAAGTGGAAAATACTTGTGTTCGGCAGAACTACGTTTGAAATATTAACTTATGAGAGATAACTTTGAGTGTTGTGGTGTTATATTTGTTATTTAACATGAAGTTGAAGTACATAAATATTCGAAGCGTGACATTCTGGCCCGGCATGGCCAGGTGAGTTAAGGCATTCGACTCGTAATCTGAGGGGCGCGGGTTCAAACCCCGGTCGCACCAAACATGCTCGCCCTTCCAGCCGTGGGGGCGTTATAATGTTATGGTCAATTCGTTGGTAAAATAGTAGCCCAAGAGTTGGCGGTGGGTGGTGATGACTAGCTGCCTTCCCTCTAGTCTTACACAGCTAAATTAGAGACGGCTAGCGCAGATAGCCCTCGAGTAGCTTTGCGCGAAATTCAAAAAAACATTCAACAAAACAAACAAGTGAAGAGCCTAATTTATATATTGTTTTATTAATTAAAATCAAAGTAGCTTTATAACGCTAAAATTACGAGTTTGATCTTTGTGGGGGACGTAGTGCACATAACCCATTATGTATCTATGCACTCAATAACAAACAATTATATATTTGGACGTTCATACAACTAATGTAACATTAATATTTTTTTTTTCTTTTTATATCTGAAATAATCCATCTGTCTACTTATTTAAGATGAATAAGAAATAACGAAATACATAGAAAGTTATGGAGTATTCTTACCCTAGAAACACTTTGGTCGTAAGCTTACGTTTTGCCATTACTTTATCATAGTTACTTCTAATGTATTGTGTTTGTTTTTTAATTTTGCGCAAAGCTTCACGTGAGCTATCTGCGCTAGCCGTCCCTAATTTTGCGGTGTAAAACTAGAGGGAAGGCAGCTAGTTATCACCACCCACCGCCAACTCTTGGGCTACTCTTTTTATCAACGAATAGTGGGACTGACCGTAACTTTATAGCGCCCCCATGGCTGGAAGGGCGAGCATGTTTGGTGTGACGGGGATTACGAGTCGAGTGCCTTGTGTTAAACTGGCCTGTTGACTGGTTGCAATAAAATACTTGTTTTTATTAAACTGTATAATTTTTATGCAGTCAACTAGAATGTCTGAAAAGCATGCATCAGTTGATACAAAACTCTGCAATTATTCAGAAATTCAAACATTGCGTCCTACTAGGATTCGAACACAGATACTAAACACAACACGCGCTGAATACTGACGCATAATAAAAATACATTTTTTCAAATGAGTTTAAAGCTTCAAAATCCCTGTGTTATGATCCAAGATGGACTTGTTAGTGTTGCCGAATGATTAATAACACTATGTAACACAAATTTTGTTCCTGGATAGTATGTGTTATTTCTCTATTGTTTATGTTGTAAAAGTACAGAAAATGGCCATTATTACCTTCAAACTTTGCTTTTGTGACCTGGATAATGAAATTTAGAAATTAATCTATTTTCTATGTAAAAACGGACAAATTTGCACATTTTCATTTACATAAGGTCTGGATAAAACAACATATGAACCAAGATTTACATGTATTTATACTAAAGTTATACAAAAATGTTTAGAAGTGAGTAGGTTTTCGAGATTTGCGACTGTAATGTAAATCACTTTCACGTATCAGCCCCCAAATATAGTCTCCCATCATGTTTTCGTTATACGCTTCCAGGCCACAAAGCAAAGTTTGAAGAGAAAAATAGGTCTTTTCTATTTACTTTAGGTATAAGTAATTAGGAAATAACACTTTCTGTCCAGAAACAAGAAAAAGTGAAAATTTTGTTACATAGTGTTATTAATTAAAGGTATCAGGGTTAAAGGGCTCAAATCCTATCTGCGCTGCTACGCTTCTCTCTTTGCATAATGATAATAGCATTAAATGTTTGACGTCGCCCTAAGATTTATACTATTAATTGATTTATTTTCAGCATCCATAGAGCCCAAGAAGTCTCCATTACTAGCAGCCACATACTACTTCGACCCAGTGTCTGGTAGAAGTCAGAACTTGGAACGACTTGGGCTCACTTCGCAGTCCGTCAGACGGTCCCTGAGTTCTAAGGACAATGAAGTGTCACTGGAAGCCTGCGTAGCAGTCGACGGACGCGAGGGCACGTGCTATGATGCATCTTTCTGTATGGAACTGGGAGGGGTTCCTATGGGCCAGTGTGAGGAAAGTGATAGCAGTGTGTGCTGTTTGTGTAAGTATATTCTATTTTGTTTTTTCTAAGAGCGGAAAATCTTTTTCCGTCTTTTATTCCTGGCTTGTTCTTCAATGAATACTGTAAACTGTAAGTCCTTCAAGCCGTTGGAATAGTCCGGGAAAATATATATTATACTATGATAATCGGCCCGGTATGGCCAAGCGTGTTAAGGCATGCGACTCGTAACCTGAGGGTCGCGGTTCGCAAATCGTTTCGCGCCAAACATGCTCGTCCTTTTAGCCGTGGGAGCGTTATAATGTGCGGTCAATCCCACTATTCGTTGGTAAAAGAGTAGCCCAAGAGTCGGCTGTGGGTGGTGATGACTAGCTGCCTTCCCTCTAGTCTAAATTTCCCAATTAAGGAAGGCCAGCACAGATAGCCCTCGAGTAGCTTTGTGCGAAATTCAAAAGAAACAAACAAACAAATACTTTGATAACTTCTTATTGTTTTCAGAGAGGGATTAGTTACTGGAACGTTTCGGGTTTTTATTTCGAATACATCTGTTTATTTTATCTTTATTTCTGCTGCAGGTTTAGCGTGGTTTAGTTGTTCGTGTAATCAAATTATGGATCTAAGTGTTCATTGTTCACGACTCTTTGACTCGCAAGCGTTCCCCGAACTTTACGATGTTGTAAAGGCGACAGTCAAATCCTATTATTCTGTCAGGCTACAGTTGGCGGTAGAGTCTGTCCACTAGCTTCCTTCTAGTCTATCAATTCAGATTTATGACTTGCTAGGAGCAGATGTCTAACCTTTTGTCTAGTTTTGCGCAAACATTGTGAAACGGACGGATTCCTGTTGTTGCAGTGTCTTCTGGTGGCACATCAGTATGTCTATGAACTTACAACACTTCAAAAATCCGGTGTTTAATTTCTCAAGGTAGACACAACAAATAACCCGGTGTAGTTTTGTAGTGATATATACGGATGAGAAAGTATATTGGTTCCTAATTTTTTGAACAATTTTCCCACAAAAATCTTACGAAGTGTCGTTTGCCTTGTTAGGCCTAAAAGATCATTCGGTCGGAATGTGACCATATTATTTTCTTTGATAAAACATTGTTTTCAAGTTGCGGTTACGCTGCTGATACATCTGACTTCTTAGTAGCACGTGCTACGTTTTGCTCTAGGGCTACTTCTCGCTGTTAGGCTTACCACTTAATCTTTAATAATTTAAAATTAACCTAAAGTTTTACAACTCTAAGGGCGTGAGAATTTCGGTGCTCTTCTCGCAGGCCGAGGGTCGCTGTTTTAAATCCCAGTAACTGAACATATGAGCTTTTTCAGCCGTAGGGACGTTATAATGTGAGAGTAAATCCCACTATTCCTAGTTAAAAGAGTTATCCACTTGTTGTCGGTGAGTGGTGAATACTAGCTGTTTTCTTTTCAGTCTATAGCTTCTAAATTAGGGACGGCTAGAGCACATAACCCTCGTGTAGCGTTGCCCAACATTTGAAACGAATCGAACTATTAAATATTCCCCGCACTTTAAATCGAGAATGCTTTGTGGGAATAATAGTTAATT
Source organism: Tachypleus tridentatus (assembly GCF_004210375.1). Lineage (NCBI taxonomy): Eukaryota > Metazoa > Arthropoda > Merostomata > Xiphosura > Limulidae > Tachypleus > Tachypleus tridentatus. The sequence goes on along the minus strand of NW_027467782.1, from coordinate 61,695,740 downwards.
TATTAGCGTTAATGGTGGGTGGTTTGTTGGTTGCCCTCCTTGTAGTCAGTAGCCCCAATTCATACGCAGTGGCCTAATTAGCCTACTGGCTAATATATAATTCCTTGTATCCCTCAATATTTGTTTTACTTTCCTTACATTGATGACTATACTTATTATAACTCATTAAATATCTGGCAGAGAAATTTATTTAGCTGCAGAACAATATTAAAATTGTTTTAATATTATGATATGATTATAGTTACTCGGTGGGACAGCTGTAAGTCTATGGACTTACAACGCTTACATCTGTGGTTCAATTACCCAAGGTTCTGTGACAATAGACACACATTTGATTATATTGTCATGAAAAGATGGATTTAGGTAAGTTAGTTTGATAACTATGCCCCAATGACACAGCCGTAAGCCTACATACTTATGATAGCCCGGCATGACCAGGTGGGTTAAGGTGTACGATTCGTAATCTGAGGGTCGCGGGTTCGAATCCCGTCATACCAAACATGCTCACCCTTTCAACCGTGGGGGCGTTATAATGTGACGGTCAATCCCACTATTCGTTGGTAAAAGAGTAGCCCAAGAGTTGGCGGTAGGTGGTGATGACTAGCTGCCTTCCCTCTAGTCTTACACTGCTAAATTAGGGACGGCTAGCGCAGATAGCCCTCGAGTAGTTTTGCGCGAAACTCAACAAAAAACAATAAAAAACCCTTACAATTCAGGAAAACGGGAACAATATTTAAAGTCAATAACTTGTATTGCTATTCATATTATGTCCTTAATGATCACACATTAAAAGGGTTAGAGATTTTCAAACCATGAACGTGCAAACAAAAGTTAAATTGTTATCCAATGAGTTAAGAGCCCAAGCACGAGCGTACTTTAAAATTAATATTCGCATTTACCGAATTAAAAAAAGAACAAAACTAACCAGACGAAAATTTGCAGGATAAATCTTTATTATTATTAACTTCGCACGTGAACGACCACGTTCTTTTAATTGAGGGTTAACTAATTAAATATCCTGAAAACGATACAAGGCTACGAGTACAGGATCCATTTTACCAAAAACAAGTAAAAAATAAGCAGCTGTCTGTCAGGTATCCTGGTGATTAAATCCGGTTTTATTAAACTACTACACCGTACAATGTTCACCCCATGTTTGTCTGTGTCTGCCCAACTGTAAAATTGTTACCAGCTAACAGCTGGAAGTTAATGTGCAATGGTCTAGCATCTCTACCAGGTGACGTGCGTCACCTCTATCATCCGTTTATGCCAGAATGGCTGTATTTAAGCGTGGAACGAATTAATATTAAATAACCCTGATCCAATAGGTTTTAAGATAGTAATTTTGTGGGGCACAGAGAACTTACGGATAACACACGCTCTGTACTTGGGGGGGGGGGTATAGTTTGAAAACTAAATAAATGTTTATACCTTATATCGAATATTAATTCCACTGATTGGAGATACATAGCAAATAACAGCTTTATATGTTTTTTTAGCAGAAATCGTGAGTCTGCTATACGTGTTGTTGTTTACAGCGAAATTCTTACTTGCCCAAATTTTGTATTTTTTCTTGATTAAATTTGGTTATTTTTTAAGCACTTTACACTAGTATGGATTTTAGTTAGACTGATATGAATATCAAACATACCAAGGTGATATAACACCAGCAGTACCAATATTTAAAATCCAAATAATGACTTTCAGACATTTGGAATTGCTGACAGTCCTGGACTTATTACATTTACACTTATAATGAAACATACGCGTTTTTAGTTCGATGGCCAAACTTATCGTTGGTTCGAATCCCGTTACTGAACATGTTCGCTCTTTCAGCCATGGGGGGTGTTATAATATTACAGCTAATTACCATATTCGTTGCTAACTGAATAGTCCAAGAGTTGGCAGTGGGTAATACTGACTAGTCTACTTCTCTCTGTAATCTGTCACTGCTAAATTAGGGACTGCTAGCACAGAGAGATAGCCTTCGTATAGCTTTGCGCGAAATTTAACAAACACGCGAACCTTAGTTCAGACAAATTTGTACGTAAACCTATACGAAAAATTAAACAAGAACAATCACATGTATTGCATCATATCATGTCAAAGTTCATTCTCGAAAACTCAGAAGATCCATCTCAGATCCAGAAAGATTCATTATGTGATGTGCCCATAAAATCTGGCACAAATCCAAACACACTTCACAGTTATTAACCGAAAATCACGAAGATGCCCTATTTCTCCATTATAGAAAATGATTGAAAGTGCGCCAGAATTCGGATTCAATTTTGGATTTGTACCAAATCTGTTAAAATCTGTGTTCCATATTGACTTCCCAGTTTGTGTACAATTTTGATATGCATCGACCTGTTAGGTTTGGAGATGTGCGTGCGGAAACACAAATACGCGAACCGATTGCAATACCCTTGCTGGACGACTGTATTAGCTTTAATATTGTTATCTTATTAATAGTGTCACTGACGTGTATTTATTGATAAAGTTGAATTCGAATGTATTGTCTAGTTGAGGTATCGTGTGATGACGTCAGCTATGAGGAGTTCACCTACTTCAGGAATCCTTTGTATCCAAGAAAGTACGATAAAGAACATATGTGCAAAATCCGAGTGGGAAAGAAAAAAAACACCATATGTCAACTGAGGCTGGACTTTCTGGACCTCGACATAGCTCGGCCTACCGAAGGCAACTGTTCGCAAGACATGCTGGTCATTTCTGGACAAAATGAAAATAATGTCATCCCGCGGATTTGTGGTCTAAACACTGGTCATCACTGTAAGTATTGAAATAATGACAGAGGTTCGAAACCACAATTATTGTCGTGTTTCACATGTCCTTATAGTAACTGTTTTATTTCATCACAGACACTGTTTATTTTCATTTCGATAATTGTTTAGTCGTAGTAGTAACTGTGTATATTTTCACCACCATCTAGAGGTTATCACTGTTTGGTGACAATGTTTGTTTGTTTTTAAGACATATTGGCAACAGCTGCTATTAACGTTGAAATTTAGCAGTTCTGTGGAGGTATTCCCCTCCCTACTCGTGGCACAGCATCAAGCCTAACGGTAAAACCCGAGTTTCGATGCCGTGGTAAGCACAACATGGATAGCTCATTGTGAAATTATTGTTAAATTAATCGAACAGCGAAGATGAACCTGCCATTGTTTAGTCTTCTAGTAACTCTTCCGTTATCGAGTAATGTTTATTACAATGCACCACAAGTCCAAATATTTTTGAAATATATTAATTATAAGACACACTGAGATTTTAGAAACAATTTGTGTCGAACATAATTGAATTTTTACAAACACTTAAACGGCGTTATGCATTCTACTGAGCCGCTTTATAAAGTCCAGATTGACTGGGAACACTGTTCTTTGTAGCTGTTCAAATATTCACTGAATGGATTGTCAGGTGATACCATCTAGTGTGTTAACGTTATGTAATGCGAGGAGATTGGTTAAGCCTATTAGCTCTCCATGTTTTACAGTTTATGTGGACGTAGACGAGTCGGGGATGGTGAGCGTGCACGTGATGATGATTGGCAGTTATTCCAGAAAATTCAACATCAAGATTACTCAACTGGAATGCAACACTGACAAAATAGGTAGGATGTAGTGTTGAATTTGTGTTTGGTTAGATTCTCTTATTTTGTTTAAACAGTTTTAAAAAAGTAAACTTACTTTATCGGCCTATCATTCATATAACAAGTTATGTACATAATCAATCCAACAGTTCGGTCTCTTGGTGGGACAGTTGTAGTTACTTTTATTGACTTTGATTGTATAATAGTGTTTATATAATTTTTGTTTGTTCTTCTTTGTAATGTGTGTGATCACGAGACCTTCTATGGAGGATTCTTTAATAAAACAAAAAATAACTTAAAACGTTAAGATGAGGGAGTTCGGTTCCCTCAGTGGCCACAGCAAATTGCCCAATGTGACTATAAAAAACAAACAAATCCAGTAATGAGACACAGGGCACGTTGTTGATTCAATATTTAGGCCTAATTACGTCACCAACTGAATATTTTGATTTTAAACAATGGGAATGGATCTATTGCTTATAGACCAAATAAACTAAAATACCATAAAATACAACGTATAACAATTCAGTTATTCATGTGAATGAAATATACACTTTGTACGTGTTTCAGATTACAACACACAACCATACAATCTCTAGTATTATTCGTATCAATGTGTTTCATAAATATTTCTCTTTATGTGTGCTTTTATGCTACTTGTCACACATAAAAGTATCTTATATAACACTAGCAGGGCTACTGGGCCAGCGACCTCTTCTGGAATTTTCTGAAAGTTCTACAACAATGTACTTGTTCATGACATTCAATAATGTTTACCATCCGTGAGTTTGTTTGTTTTCTTAGGGCAAAGCCACATCGGGCTATCTGCTCAGCTCACCGAGGGGAATCGAACCCCTGATTTTAGCGATCCGGAGACTTACCGCTGTACCAGCAAGGGGCGCCATGCGCGAAAAAAAGCGTTTTATTGACATTCTAATTTACAAATATGTTTGTTTGTTTGTTTTGAATTTTGCGCAAAGCTACTTGAGGGCTATCTGCGCTAGCCGTTCCTAATTTAGCAGTGTAAGACTAGAGGGAAGGCAGCTAGTCACCACCACCCACCGCCAACTCTTGGGCTACTCTTTTACCAACGAATAGTGAGATCGACCGTCACATTATAACGCCCCCACGGCTGAAAGGGCGAGCATGTTTGGTGCGACAGGGATGCGAACCCGCGACCCTCAGATTACGAGTCGCACGCCTTAACACGCTTGGCCATGTCGGACCCTTTAAAAATAAGCTATTATCACAGTGTTGCACAACAGAATAGATGTTATTGAAGTGTCTCTCTGTAGACGTAGTTACCAACTTGCTTTCCTGTTGCAACACTCATGAGATTTTCACTAAATAAAAAATACAAATATTTTACTATGGATTGCTTTACATTTGAGACTTAATCCATTTCGTAATTTTTATTGGTTAAATCTGAAACATACCATTTTTGTGAACATTTCAATTGTTTTACTCATTGCTCAGCTATAAAAATAGTTATAAAAATATTACCAATTATGATTGGTGAGGCAGTTTCCGAGATCCGAGTTTTGGACGTATACGTCACAAGCTTAATTACAATAAGATTATCTTATTTCTTTTCATTTTGAAGTTCCTGAACACTGTTTACAATACTACACCGGAACTCATGGTACCATCAAGAGTTTTAATTTTGAAGAAGATGGTTCATCATCAACACACCAGGGTACCCCAACAACCTGGACTACACCATCTGTTTAAAGAAGGAGCCAGGGTTTTGTTCCATATCTTACGAACTTGCTTCCGATGTCAATGGCGTTCAACCGTTTGGTGTGGGCTTAGTCACTCCGTCATCGTCTTCAACTGTCTCCGGGCCAGTTAGTGCCGAATGTCCCGACGACTTCTTGGTCATAGGGGGAATTCGTCTTTGCAGTGGCCGTATATCTACTTCAACAACTTCCGTGAGAGGGCGTGAAACAAATACAACCGTTACAGGGCTTCTAACAGGTTCGTAATGTGTGTGTGTGTGTGTTTCTATAACAAAGCCACATCACGCTACCTGCTGAGCCCACCGAAGGGAATCGAACCCCTGATTTTAGCGGTGTAAATCCGTAGACTTGCCGCTGTACTAGAGGGGGTGAGGTTCGTAATACAAAGTTATAGTTAAGTAACAAGAGTAAATATATCAAGCATGTTGTCCTCCGGTGAGTCAGCGGTTAGCCTGAGGGCTTACAAAACTTCAAATTTGGTTTGGATACTTACTGTAGGTGAAGTACAATTACTCAGTTGTACACCGTAATCATGTTCCCCACAGAGACAGCGGTAAGTCTTCTGATCTAAAACCAGGGGTTCGATTCCCCTTGGGGGACACAACATGTAGCCCGATATGGCTTTGTTATAAGAAGACACACACATTGTTATAATTAAACAATCAAGTATTTTCTCATAGTCTACAAATGAAATATTTAAGGTAAGTTAAATTCCACCTTTCAAAATGGTGGTGACGCTTCACTCACAGAGCAGTGAAAATATGAATGTTTCAAACTGTTTTCTTCTATCAACATCTCTAACCTTGGCATACGTTTTTGGTTTGTTTGTTTTTGAATTTCGCGCAAAGCGAAACGAGGACTATCTGCGCTGGCCGTCACTAATTCAGCAATGCGAGACTAGAGGGAGGGCAGGCGGTCATCACCAACGAATAGCGGGAATGACCATTACTTTATAAGGACCCCACGGATGAAAGGACGAGCATGTTTGGTGCGATGGGGATTAGAACCTGCGACTTCAGATTACGAGTCGAACACCTCAACCACCTGGCCATGTCGGACAACGTTTTTGGACACTCCCGGTTGTTATGCTGTCGATAAGACTGAAAAATAATTTGAGTGTCCATCTAAATAAATAGATGTGTTTTTCTTATAGCAAAGCCACATTGGGCTTTCTGCTGAATCCACCGAGAGGAATAAAACTCCTGATTTTAAGGTTGTAAATCCGTAGTCTTAGCGCTGTACCAGCGAGGGACAAATAAATAGAAAATAACTTCTAATTAAACACAAAGCTAAACAATGAGCTATCTGTGCTCTGCCTACTACGGGTATTGAAACCCGAGTTTAAGAGTTGTAAGTCCGCAGACATACCCCTGAGCCACTGGGGGGGGCTGCATTATTCTTTTAATCTAGTTTTTTATTTCTTTGCTAGATTTAATTTTTCATTATTATTATAATAGTTTGATTACTTTGAATTAATTGAAGAAACAAATAACAACATTGAAAATCAATCAAAAACAGAGTCATCTTTACTTCGAATAATATTGGACTACGACCCAGTCCTCTTTCTACATCAAACAATCATGACGAACATTTTCTGTTGCTTTGGTTTGTTTTGTATTTCGCGTATTTTGCAACATTAGACTAGAGGGAAGGGAATTAGTAATCACCACCCATCGCCAACTCCTGGGATACTCTTTTACCAAAGAATAGTGGGATTGACCGTTACATTATAACGCCCCCCACGGTTGAAAGGGCGAGCACGTTTGGAGCAATGGGGATTCGAACACGCAACCCACATATTACGAGTCGAGTGCATTTTAACCACCTGGTCATGCTGGGCCTCCGGGTTCAGAGGGTGAGCATGTTTGGTGGGACGTGGATTCGACCTCGTGACTGGAAGTCGAGTATTCTAACCACCTGGTCATGCCGTGACCAGGAGGAGAAAGAGTTCCAAAATAAATATAATAATAATAAACCAGAAGTGAAACAAAGAAAGGATCTGTTGTTTGTTGTTTCACAAGCTGAGATTCACATGTTAATGACGCTCATTTTGTGTTCCGTTTAATAAAACATTTTGTTAACACACTGTGGACGAGTCACGTGCTTAAAAGCTCGTGTTTCATGCAGAGCGTCATTGCTTGTCACTTATCACAACGTTGAGTTTGAAAGGAGTGGGGCGTGTTTTATTTTGCTTATAACTTAACTATATTTTTCATTATTTATTTGAAACTCACAGAGTATATACATGAAGATGCGTAATAATTTTTTAAAGTGTGGTATCCCGTAAAACATTTCTCTATATGCAGTAAAAGGGCACAAAACTTTCATATTTCACTTCTTTTACCATGGGCACTACGTACTCTGTAGACTCTGGTAGAAATTTTATTTTTTTCTTGTTGGTAAAATAAATACATAAGTTGTTTAATGTCACCAGACAGTTTTCCAGGGGGATCCTCACGTGAAGCTTTCCTCGTATCTCCAGATGATGGATCAGGTTCGTTCCTATTTGGTTCTAGTAAATCTTCTTTCTCTTTGTTAGTAATCCATCCTCTTACAAAAGAGAGGAAAAATCCATCCTCTTACCACAGAGAGCGTTTATAGATCATTTGCTTTTGATTTACGATTTTGAAGATTAGATACGAATTGAAAAGGCCACAGTTTATCAGATAAAGTTTCTTTGTCCATTTCACTGTCCTTTTTTGTTTTTTGAGAATGGTGTTACATGAGACGTACTGGTTTGCATGATCAATGCCTTTCATGTGGACATTGTATTAGAGAACATATACAGTTTTTATTTTTAAATTTCTTCTCTAGTTATTCTATTTTTGCTTTTCTGTAGTAGAAACAGGTAAGCCGTGGATGACTAAAACCATTCTCACTTCTTCCTTTCACGTGAAAACGAAAAAATAACCTTTTCTACGGAAAGCTGTTTCACTTTTTTTCATTGTTGAAACTTCAGACCTGGCGGCAATTCATTATTCATTGTGATTGTTTTACATAGCCTTGTTTAATGTTCTAGGAACAAGCTTACAACAGAAGCGCTGTTGTAATAATTGTCCTGGTATGTGTGGTTCCCCCAATCCAAGATTGGAAACAAGAATGGTTTCCTCCAGTATTTCCCCTCATCAGTATAAATGTTGTAAATATAAATTGTGTCACTCTCACGCATCATTCTCATCAGCAGCCATATTTTACAGCTTTTCCAGAGTTGTATGTTCGGAATCTTATATGTTATTTCCATGAAATCATACCTTCATCCAATGATAACTGTTACTTTGGTTTGTGTAGTATCCTAGATTCATTGAAAAAAAAAATCCAGTACTTGTTGAATTATGAAGAGCTGATGTATCCAAATTTGTTCACATTTGTTACAGTTCATTGTCTGCGAAAATACTAAGCTAATCAAAAGAGAATATATTGACCAATAACCTTTCCAGTTATATTTCCTTGTCTGTCCCGACAGTAGAATATGACTTAAGAATATCCTCGTGTCTCTAGATGCAACTTCAGATCACTAAGTCTTTCAGATGGCATTTTATGTTTCTCTGCAGTTTCATTATGGTAGGTACACATTTCCTGATTAAACATTTCAAACAATTCATTATAAAAAATTAAACTTGTCATGGCAACAATACTTTTGGGTTTGAATGGAGTTATAGTGACCCTTGGATTTCCTTCAAACATTTCCAAGTTCTGTGGAATGTCTATTTCTGACCAGCTATCATTATTACAATAGGAAACAAGTAACTAAAATGAATATTTGTGGAGTCATAATCACTTTCTCATTCAGAATCAGTTGAGAACACAACAACTGCATGCATCTTTGTAGGTCTAACAACATCACTGTAGCAAGAGTCACTATCAAAATCATCCACAAACATATTCACATCATAATCTTCTCTTTCACTTGGAAGATCTAATGGTTCAATAATTGTCTGATTTTTTCACTCAACATGTTACATTTTCTGCGCGAAGCCACTTATGAAAATACGGATATTGTAAGCAAAAATCAGAAAACAATACCTGTCTGAACAGTGGCGAATTTAAGGTTTTGTGGGCCTAGAGGCTAATAATTTTTATGGGCTATACATTCCATGTAATTTTACATATAATAAAATTATCAATAGGTCTCCATTAAGACCATGGACCCTGGGGCTGAGCCCCCTCTAGCCTCTACCAAAATATGCCACTGCGCTCCGAATAAGATGAAACGCTTTTTTCACCTTTGAAGTTCTGCACGAAGCACGCGACCCTTCCGCAATGTTTTAAGATAATGATATGTACTTCTCTCTGTCTTTATTGAAATGCATGTGGTTATTGTTTGAATTGAAATAAATATATAAATTTTAACCAAATTTACGCCGAAAACACCAATCAACCCTCGCCAGAATAAATCAACTTAGAAGTTGTTTTAATATCATTTTCAGTATTGGTTCTGATTTTCAGGGTCTTTACCCTCGATTCCAAATGTTACACCACAAAAAGTGAAAAATTAGTATTATCGATTCTGATTGTGTAAACATTTATTATCACATTTTAGAAATTTTAGTCTGGTGATGGCAAAATTAAGAAAAAGGCTTTTTAATAATCAAAATAATTTATACATAACATTAGAAAACTGTAACGAAGAATTTCCTGCTTCTAAATTTCACTATCACTTAATTAATTTATTTTTATATTCAAAGGATTACATACATTACGCAAACCAAAAATAAGCAAATTTACAGACTTATACGTAATATAATAACGTAATTTTTTGTGATTTTTACAGACTCAACACCAGGGCCATTTATGGTTAGATTTGTCTCCAATAGTGTTAACAATGCTCGTGGTTTTAATCTACAATACCGTTTGAATCCCTGCAAATAACGATAAAAATCCGTTTCAATTTTCTGCACTGTAAAAATGGAATAATTCTATTTTGGGTTCAAATGACTTAATCATGTTTTGTGTGATCATATAAAGCTATTATCATTTTCTCGTCTTTAAGGCCTAACTTTTTTTGTTCTTTTTACAATTTGCATGTTTATTGTTAGGCCTATTTAGTGATAATATTTTAAAGCATTTTCATGTAAAACGAAAGAGGTTCTTGCTCGGAATGTCGTTAAAAAAATAAAGATTTTTAAGAATAACTGTGTATTTTTGTCATTTTTATTTGATATTAAAACTAATTAAATGTGACCGCGACTTTCACCACAGACTCATAAAATACAGTTTCATGACGATTTTCTGACGTTGCGTTATTTTAATATTTTGAAAGTACAAAACAATCGGAAAATGTATTCGCGACTTTGATTAAAAGGAGAGTGACAGAATAAAAACCAGGTGCAAATCCATGAAACGACCATGTTTTTGAAAAAAGTGGCACTTAATAATTAACCTAGATTATAGCCTATCAAAAATAACGGGACAAATTCTATGACCCTTACCCTATACTATACCCTAACATCACACTTCACAACTAACTGAAACAATTCTTTTCGAAATCAGTCTTGACCAACAAGGAGGTAGGCAAACGTCGGTAAATTACTTTCTGAGTCAATTAAAATTAAAATAATTCGTGAAGAAATTCGTAGTGTATTCATAGAACAATTAATGGTTAAAAAATCAAATTCACAATAGAATATATATAAATATAAACTAGTGTGTTTTGGTAAAAAACTACATTCCAACAATAACTATCAAAGCATTTTCATAAAGGTTAAGAACAAACGACCTTTACACCCCAGATAAATATAAAATATTTTTTTTTTATTTAAACCAACGTTACGCTTTTGTGACTTCTTCAGGGTTAACTTACATAGTTTAAAAAATAAGTAACTTTATGACGTCAAGCCTAGCCAACAGAAAGGCAGAAAAGTGTAACATGACTATTATGTCATGTTGCCTTGCAATAAAAGTATAACCCTATATTATTGTCAGTCTGTGTACTGTAAAATGAAATGTATAAATAACAAAACTGGGAAAATATTGGTTGATTTTTTAATATAGATTACGTTTATTAAAGAGGTCTGTTTTCTTTAAAAACGTTAGTGATGTAAGAGAAAATAGTTTAATTGAAAAATGATTCATGCTTAAAACTCAATCGATATTTTTACTTTCATAATAAATTTTATACACTTGACTCTAGGCTAGATAATTCTATAGTACGTCCTTACTTTAAACTTATTATACCAATACTTACTACACTTATAAGGTTTTACGCCACCCACGTCACGAACATTTTTCTTCCCCGTCACTAAAATCATAACGGACAGACAGTAATTGAATTCTTATATCTGGACAAATACATTTTGGCTTTTATGATTAAAGAGGTAGAAGTGAAATCGTGAAATCGAACGTGACGTGACACACACTATTTTTTTATATAGATTACATTGTTTATCACAAACTTTTGTTTTTGCACTATATGTAGATGCTAGACAAAAGTATATTTAAAAAAGGTAAAATATTCACCTCTCTTGCCCTTAAACAACACATTTTCAAAAAAAATCTGAAAGGTAAAATTAAACTTATAATAACAACAACAGCAGAGAAAGAAAGGTAGAATTGACATACAAATATAAAAGTTCATATCACACAAACACAACACAGGTCTTGATTGTGGTGGAAAACACACTCGCACATAGCGATCTGCATTATGCCAAACAAACAACAGGAACCGGAAATTAATATGTAAGTGTATGTGTTGCTTTACCATATCGTAACTTCCGTAGAATACATAAAAACATAACTTGAAATTATAACACTTATTTTGGTTGCTATCATAACTTTTGTGGTATTTTTAAAGCGATGCAATCCAAATATATTTTAATTGTTTCAGGTTTCAGTTGTTACAAGTTTGTACTATTAACCTGCAGTGTGATTTTTTTAAGGAGTAAAATGCAACAAAGCAAAAGTCAAAATATTGATCACTCTAAATTTAAGTTAAAATATAGTTTTAATGAACCTAAAGCTATGTGCCTCATACACAATTACTGATTTCGTCACTTACTGAATTCATTGCCGAAACAGATAACTTAAAACAAATGCAAGAAACAATAATTTTAGATGAAACGAATACTGAAAGTGAAAAAAAAAAAAAGTTAAAAACTTATGAGATGTCGTTAGGTGTTTAAATTATCCGAGACTGTTCCATAGGCGCGATAATTTTTGGCACTTTAGTATGGTATCAATCATTGTGTTCTACATCAATTTTTTTAAAGATACCAACTGTGGATTTGAGGCCACTCTGAGAGAATAAATAGCAATATTGTAAGGAATTATTTTCTAAATAGAGATAAAGCATGAAGTAGTGATAACGCATAGTTAGAAAGGAAATGTTGATTACAATAAGTTAAGCCATTTTTTGTCCTTTATATATTTGTACTCATGATGATAGCAGCATGAAGCTTTGTTTGAAATTTTGTTCAAGGATATTCAAAGGCTACGTGTGCTAGCTGTACCTAATTTAGATTTTCGGTCAAACTTTGTACATTTGAAACCTGGTCCTGTTTTGACTTTTAAACTTTCTCTTAATTGACTTAAATCCACTTTTAAACGTCTAATTTCAAAAGCTACAAATTACGTTTTATATTGTTTTCATTCAGATTTAAGTAAGATTATTACAGATATCTGAATCTACTTCCGTTTTACTAAATAAAAATATTGTTACGTATACCAACAACAGTGCCAATTCTTGTTTTTCTTCATCTCGAATTTTAGGCCTAAATTCTGATACAGCTCAATCGGGTTGTAAAGTCAAGATTGCTTGTTTCTTCCGAATAATTTTACAGAAATTAAAATGGTATGGGGTAATTTAATCTCTTTGAAAATGCTCCAATGAATTTGTTTTCGTACATATATTTGAAATAAAACTGGACATATTCAAATGACTAAAAGGTTGGGAATGGTTTAGTGGATACTGTACTGGAAGATCCAAGATTTGAGACCCCTTATGCCGATGAACTATGTTCCGAACTTTCAACTTTGGTTGCGACGGTCAGTCCCGCTAATCGATTACGAATGGTCGCATTGACGGTGAGTGCAACTATAAATTATGGACGGGTAATCCTAAACGACAAGACGACATTCATTGTTAAAATATCAAATGATAAAATTATTTGTAATGTACATATGAATGATTACACTGGGGAACACTTTTTCAGTAACTTTGAGTTGCATTGGATATTTTAACTGATTCTGAAGGAGTTTTAGGCGCTGATTTCAAATCTGAAATTAGTTTTTCTCTACAAGCTCTAGTTTGTATGCAATTTGAGGTTAATGAAATTGTACAAATGTGAACTTGCGTAAACCATGTATAAGCATTTTCACGTCCATATATAGATAGCTTCTAATATTTTGATCATTCTTCTTTTGTTTCAGATCAAACATGGCTTCCAAAAATAGATATCATTGCAGAAACAAGCCTGATGCCTTCTGCTACATATGTGGATGCTACACACTCAATCGTCAGAGACGTAACATATCCTCGTTCGTCAAGCGTGCCTACAAGGCATATTTTGAAGTTCATCTTGGTGATCAAGACAAGCAATGGGCTCCTCATGTTGTGTGCCACAATTGTGAGGAAATGCTTCGAGACTGGACCAAAGGAAAACGCAATGGTCTGCCTTAAAAAATAAATAAAAATGTCAAATTGCATAAAATCTGTAGCTTGCAGACAAAAACCGACTTCAGATTTGAAATCAACACACTCAAATTGACTATAGAAAGGTATTTTTTTTAAATGCAACAAAATGAGTGTTCCTCAGTGTTATCAAAGCTATTTTTATATTATGAATGTGTGTATTCTTTACTCACTTGTTTGTTTGTTTTTGAATTTCGCGCAAAGCTACTCGAGGGCTATCTGCGCTACCCATCCCTAAATTTGCTGTGTAAGACTAGAGAGAGTCACCATCACCCACCGCTAGCTCTTGGACTACTCTTTTCCCAACTAATAGTGGGATTGACTGTCACATTATAACGCCCCCACGGTTGAAAGGGCGAGCATGTTTGGTATGTCGGGTTTCGAACCTTTTTGAAAATAAAAGATTTCAACTTTCTTTAATAAAATTAAACCTTTCTATATTAAGAGATTTAGTCAATGTTATGAACTTCTAAAAAGACAACTGCATAATTTCTGATCAAGTGTAGCTGAGATTACCACAGTGATATTTGAGATAACCACACTTGATGGAAGTGACGACAGCGTTCTTGAATGTTTAATAATGATGATTGATGAAGTTAATAAAGATAGTTGAAGGACTTGATAAAATATCTGATGAAGTTAATAAAGATACTTGAAAGACCTGATAAAATATCTGATGAAATTAATAATGATACTTGAAGGACTTTATAAAATACTTGTAGTTAATAAAGATACTTGAAGGACTTTATAAAATACTTGTAGTTAATAAAGATACTTGAAGGACTTTATAAAATACTTGTAATTAATAAAGATACTTGAAGAACTTGATAAAATATGTGATGAAGTTAATAAAGGTACTTGAAGGACTTGATAAAATATTTGATGGAATTAAATACAAATACTTAATGGAGTTGATTATCGTACTCCGGTTCATATGTTTTTATTGAAATGTTACATTCAGAAAGGAATATATTGCCCATTGTTTCTTTTTCACATAAATGACACAACGTATACAACAAGCTGAACGGAGAGGTCAAATATCTATTATGCTTTACAGCATAGCCATCCATAATTTCGAATTGTGGACCAGATGGTAGCACCCGTCACCTGTAGCGCCTAATTTTAAACGAATAGCTTTTGCCCTTATTATGCACTTAAGGCTGAAATCGCGAGACCTATTTTAAAGCATAAAGTTTTGGACTCGAACTTCAGACCATTGGGTCTCTAATACACTACGTTGACTCTCAC
Source organism: Tachypleus tridentatus (assembly GCF_004210375.1). Lineage (NCBI taxonomy): Eukaryota > Metazoa > Arthropoda > Merostomata > Xiphosura > Limulidae > Tachypleus > Tachypleus tridentatus. The sequence goes on along the minus strand of NW_027467782.1, from coordinate 61,680,523 downwards.
GCCACGCTACGGCCAATTTATCAAGTATATGTTATTCATAAGACCAGTGCATGCTAGAAACTTTTTTGTACGAGAAAACCTTATTTTCTTAAAACAAAAACAAACAAAATTGGCATTTTTATCATCTGTTACCTCCAGATATCCGATTAGCTAAAATGTAATAATTGCACGTGCAGTTTCTAACATACAACAAAATTTCTGCATTGATTAAGGCACTTTTAAGTCTCAAGTTGTATTTTTTTTTTATGGCTGCTTCCTGTTGACCACAGTTGATTGTTTGTTTTTGCCTATGATGTTACTCGATGTAAAAAAAATGACCAAAAAAATTGTAATTGCTCGCTTTCTCCGAAAAGTAACAGATTAACTGTCATGTTGATGACGTTTTTGTCTAATCTTTCTTTCTGGATCTCTGTAACGATTAAAGTCATGGACTCACAAACAGTTCGGCACATAAGCAGCGTAAAAGAATGTTTAAAACGTCGCTAAACAGGGGAATGAAACCCATTAAAATACGTTTAATACGAGGGCTGTTCAAAAAATACGCGGACTGACGTCATAAAACAAAATGTACTTTATTTAGAAGTTACAGGTCTGGGACTCCTTCAAAGTACTCTCCTCCCCAACGCACACACTTATCCCAACGGTGTTTCCACTTGTTGAAACAGTCCTGGTACGCTTCTTTTGTAATGTCCTCCAGCTCCTTCGTCGCATTTGCCTTAATCTCGGGAATCGTCTCAAATCTTCTTCCTTTCAAGGGTCTTTTGAGTTTGGGGAACAAGAAAAAATCGTAAGGAGCAAGGTCAGGTGAGTAGAGGGAGGTGGGGAAGAACAATGATCGAGTGTTTGGCCAAACACTCACGAGTTCTGAGGGCTGAATTTCGCAGCAACGCGGTGCATCTTCAATGTTTCGGTCAAAATCTCGTAACAAGATCCAACTGATATCCCACACTCTTCAGCAAGCTCCCTGACAGTCAGACGTCGATTTGCCCGCACCAGGGTGTTGATTTTGTCGACGTGGAAGGACGTCCAGGACGCTCACCATCTTCAATGGACTGTCGACCATCCTTAAAACGTTCATGTTACTTGAAACATGCCGTACGATTCATAGCAACATCACCGTAAGCCGTGTTAAGCATAGCAAAAGTTTCAGTCGCATATTTTCCAAGTTTAACACAAAATTTCACAGCAAGTCGTTGCTCCTTCAGGTCATTCATTCTGAAATCCGCCAAACGAAAAAAAATCGCACTTCACTTAAAACCACGTAGCTAATACACAAATGAAGATATCTGCAATCGGGAAATGGCGTCGTAATCAGCTGATCTGTGCGAACCTAGCGGATTCCCCTGGAACCAACTGGAGCCGCGCAATTCAAACAGTCCGCGTATTTTTTGAACAGCCCTCGTATACTGTGCCACGAAACCCAAATCTTTAAACGTATACTACACCGTAGACCAAGGGCACCTCTATCTACCAAAATAAGTTTATGAATTAAGCCTAAGAAACAGTTATACGAAATAATTAAAATATAATTGAAATGTACTATACCGTGGTTAACACGGCATAAAATGAACTTTGAATCTGCAATTAGTATTTTACTTGTTTTTACTAATTGTAAAGATATATCAATACACTGAGATTTGGCAAATTTGCGCGCAAAATATAACATACTGAAGGTTTTGTGAATTGTGGTAACAGTTGAATAAGTAGTAGTATATAATTATTATACTCGATAAATAAATGGTAAAATTATAATTTATTCCACTCTAGGCGGCCACTGGAAAACTGTTTCACTGGAGTCCCGGTCATGATTGTACTTCTGTTGTTCTATCTGTCGTTAAAAAATGACTATTTATTTATTTATTTTCTAGCAAAGACATGGAAAACATTCACAGTGAGTTTAGTATTTACCGCAATTGTACTTCTTTAAAATATTTTTACAATTATACAAAATAATTCTATTTACAGACACTGAAATATAAAGTCCACTTGTCTTAGGCCTAACATTAGTTAAATCTTTATTTAGTACGACCTATATTCGATAACGAAATAAATTATCATTGTACCTTGTGTACGTATTTTAGATTACTTTAGTTAGGGCTAAACTTCACCAAACTTAGTACTATCAGTAAATGATCTTATAATATTATTCTACGACCTAACCTTAGACCTTTTTTAAAAAAAACAACAAAACTGATAAGCTTGTAATATTTTATACAAAGTGTACTAAAATATACTAACATCCCATTTATGTTTACATACGTTGAAATTAAATCGCGCAGATTCGCATTTAGATAGTAAAGTACATGCGTATTTTCAGGAGAGGCAAAACTAGGTATTCTTATTATAATACATATAAGATTGATATTAAAAAAAGACAGTGTGAATATGTTTTACAAGCAGCAGGATATAAAACCTTCAAACAAATATTCTATTGTATAAACCTGTAGGGAAGAACACAAATTTTACTAAATGGAAACAAAAATAACTAATGAACAACAACAACAAAATGATTTTAACAAATCTAGTGGAAACTCACAAGGTTCTAGATTAAAAAAATAACTTGCGGCAGTGATAAAATACAATAAAAATCGTTATAACAATCTCGTACATCTACAACTTGTGGTATACGAAAACCCAAATAGACATTTAGGTCTTATGACTGTGATTCTACAGGGCGGCCCGTAAGACCCTACCCATCCATATGTTATTATGTTATATTCAATTACGCATGTATTATAAATTTGTTTCTTTTGTTTTCAGAGAAATATGGCTGATGTAAGCCCATTTACACTTGAAGAGCGTATTGTGACAAGTACGTGGGTACATGAGTTCAAGAATACTGCTGACAGCACACAGATACACTGGATACATAAGATATATGGATGGATAGGGACTTACAAGCCATCCTGTATATATTTCCTCAGTTAAATATGACCTAATCACGTCTAATCCTAGCTGACACTTATCGCTCGAGTCCATACTGTTTACTAGCCCTAATTAACAAGTTTTCCAGTCATTCATAGACGTCCCAAGTCTTTTGTTTTCATTAGTTTAATTCTACTGAATATTCTTCCGTCTTCAGCTGAAACAGCTGAGAACCTCAAGAGATTTAACATGGCTCTATGTTAATTTATTTAACAGATGTCGGTAAACAACTAGAAAATAAATATTTAATAATTCAGTATAGGTTAAGTGACACAGAATGCAACACGATAAATAACTGCGAAGTGTTTTTGTCGAATGTTTTAGCATTCGAATCGGTTAATCAAACTAGGTTATTGGGTAAAATCTGTCGTTTATTTCTTGAATTTGGTTGAATTTTCGAAAACCGGAACTAGAACTGAAAACTCGTAAAAAGTCGTTAGGTTTATCAATGCCATGGGCTCAGTAACAACAACAACAAACCAATATGAATAAGGGAAAACAGAATTTATTTTCGCACAAAACCTCTTGCAATCTTGGTAAACTAATTCTGTAACGAAAAATATCGCATATGGTGGCCCTCAGCTAGTACAGCGGTATATCTTCAGATTTACAACACTAAAATCAGGGGTTCGATGCCTCTCGGTGGACTCAGCAGATAGTTTGATTTGGCCTTTATCTAAAGCACACACACACGCATTGGGTGTTGTTGTTTTATCTAAATATCAATGCATTGTTTTTTCATTTAACCCGTGGCTTCGTTTTATCGAAGAACTTTTATTATTTGCAGTTGAGTTGCACCTGTTCCTTAAAATTTAAATATCATTTTAATAATAATGTTGTAATTGAAGTTTCTTGTTGCTAGGGGTAAATTAGTATTTAGGCCCGGCATGGCAAGGTGGGTTAGGGCGTTAGACTCGTAATCTGAGGGTCGCGGGTTCGAATCTCCGTCGCACCAACCATGCTCGCCTTTTCAGCCGTGAGGGCATTATAATATGATGATTACTCCCACTATTAGTTGGTAAAATAGTAGCCCAAGAGTTGGCGGTGGGTAGTGATGACTAGCTTCCTTCCCTCTAGGCTTACACTGCTAAATTAGGGACGGCCAGCGCAGATAGTTCTTGAGTCGCTTTGCGCGAAATTCAAAACAAAAAAACAAACAATACACGTCCTCTAACTCCATGGCTGAAAGGAGCGAGCATGTATGGTAAGAAAGGATTCGAACCTACCATTCTCAGATTGCCAGTCAAGCGCCCTATCCACCTGGAAGGAAATCAACTAGACAAGACAGGTGGTCTTTAACGACGCACTAATAATTAACAGTATTGTTAATCAGAGTAAAACTACTTGAAAAATCGTTAAAACCATTTGTGGACATAAAACAGAAAGTATACAAACTAATATAATACCACTGGATCAAAATGGCATCCATTTATATATGTAGACAAACACTTTATTAACTTGAACTGGAAACTCAAAAATATTTTTTCTAGTTAGTTTTTAATTGTCAAAGAAATAATAGTACTAGCCTTTCTCTTGTAGATGAAGAACATTTAATGTCTTTACAAGAACAAAAGATTTTTGTTTTATGACTTACAAAGTACAGAGTAATGTATTCATAAACTGGTTCCCTGACAACACTATGTAACAAAATTTTTACTTTTTTCTTGTTCCTGGCAGAAAGTGTTATTTCCCAGTTCCTTATGCCTAAAGTACATAGAAGAGACTTATTTTTCTCTTTAAACTTTGCTTTTGTGCCCTGGGAGCATATAACGAAAACATGATGAGAAACTATATTTGAAAGTGATACGTGAAAGTGATTTACATTACAGTCGCAAATCTCGAAAGACTACTCACTTCTAAATATTTTTGTATAACTTCAGTATAAATACATGTAGATCTTGATTCGTATGTTGTTTTATTCAGACTTTATGTTAATGAAAATGTGCAAATTTGTCCGTTTTTATATAGAAAATAGGTTAATTTCTAAATTTCATTATCCAGGTCAGAAAAGCAAAGTTTGAAGGGAATAATGGTCATTTTCCGTATTTTTAGAACATAAGCAATGAAGAAATAACGCATACTATCCAGGAATAAAATTTGTGTTACATTGTGTTATCAGTTATGCTCCATTACTTTCAACACAAACTGTAGATTTCGTATGACACTCTAGAAACTTTTAATTTTAAAATAGAAGTAAAAAATAACTGACTTTACAGTGACTGTCTATTGGAAGGTTAAACAAAAACCACTGTGTGGTTTTGAAAGAGCCTCTCACAACCGTGGAGAGTTATTAACCGAGCTCACAGGAGTGTTGATTGCTTAGGCCAATCAGAGCCAGCGTTACATTGGGACAACCCATTTGTTACTGTTACGTGATGAATTAACAGTGGTGACCAATTTGTTTTTTCCATAGAAACCCTTGCATTGGTAGCATTACATTATAAGAGAGCGCAAGATAAAAGTTGGCAGGATAATAGAATGTGGCGCCATCTATCGAATAGCATAATATATACAGATTCCATGGTAAAAACGTTTTCAATTGTCAAATTTTAAAATAAAAAAATGCATTTTTGTTTGTTCGAAATTATGCATAAAGCAACACAAAGTTTATCCGCGTTTCTACCACCACGGTTATCGAAACCAAGTTTATAACACTGTAAGTCTACAGACTTACACTAGGGGGCGGGAAGAAACATTCAAAATGTTTATTAGGGGAATTTGACCCTTTTGCCATTATAATTATCACCCAACAATAATGAATGTTTTGGAATATTTTTCATATAAATCTAGCATCTTTTCAATATTGTATGTAATTTACAAACACTACGAAGCTGTCAAGTAGCGAATCTGGAAACAGCTCTCTACGTGTTTATCATGTATCTTTGCGCTGATAAAATTTCAAAATGTAATTATTAATAAACAATTTTAGCTCCTTTCTCAGGTTTACTTGAAATAAAACTGAACTGAAAAGTAATGAAGCTTCAACCAATAATAAAGCAATTTGACAAAATACTAATATGTACTTGATGGTAAACCTTACATTACCCATCATCTGTAGTGTTATTAATAAAACCTAGTTGTATTTAGTTATTTATCAAGTGGAGAATAATTTTTGTTTTAAATTTTCCATCATTTTACCATATATTTACTTTATTGTGAAAATAATGTACTGTAGGTTAATTACACACAAATTCTAAAGTTTGTAACTTATTTTTCGTTTTGAATTTTTAGTCACTCAAAGTTAAGCCTAAAATATACATGCTGGCTGAAGCATTAGTTGTTTCCCAAGTTTGCATCAGATTATTAGAACTTATTTGTGCTAAAAACATAAGTTATAAAGCACTTTAAGATTGTCAGCATTAACTAACCCACTCTGTAGAAAACGTTTTTGAGTATTTTTTTTTTAATTAATCAACTTTAACATAAAAAAAGGACCAACTCGTATAGCTGTTAATTATATAATAAACTGTTTGTGACCCGTCCATCATAGGTACGAAAATCTGATTTCTAACCTTATAAGCCTTTAGACTTAACAATGAATCATCGCGCGGGTTATTTTCTCATAAAATGATTGGAAATATAACATGTTAAATCCTTATCTTTATTATGTCTCACATTATTCTATAAAACGTTAGATTCTTATCTTTATTATTCCTCACGTTATTATGGTATAACACATCAGATTTTTATCTTGATTATGCCTCACGTTATTATGGTATAACACATCAGATTTTTATCTTTATTATGTCTCACATTACTATGGATAACACAATAGATTCTTATCTTTATTATGTCTCACATTACTATGGTATAACACAATAGATTCTTATGTTTATTATGTCTCTCATTACTACGGTATAACACGTCAGATTCTTATCTTTATTATGTGTCAAATTTTGATATAATTTGTCAGATTCTCTGTGTTTGTTATCTCTCACATTATGTTGTAGATAAGGTTATGTTTTT
>NW_027467782.1:61628052-61673132 GCF_004210375.1 Tachypleus tridentatus | reverse complement strand
ACGAGAAGTGTAAGTCTTTGTGTTTTTCTCAGTGTATTTGTACTTACCTGTTACCATTATGTCTAAACTAGCATACCGTACACCACTATTAACAGTACACGTTCACACGATCGTTAAGAAACTAAGAAATTTAAACCAACGAATTATTAATAGAAGAAATGACATTTATTTTATTCAACAATGTAGAAAGGAACAACTAACCCCTAATTTTGTAAAGGTAAAACTATCAAAATAATTTAATCATTGTACAAACATTATCCAAAATTTACAGAAACACTACTTAAAGCCATGTTGAACACAAAATACAAAGAACTACATGACTTACAAAAACAAAAAAATAACCTAAACCATCTACTAGCATGCTGCATTAAACCAGAGATTTACTGACTTATACAACGAAACATAAACCAAATCAATACTAAGAACGACAGAGACAAAAAGATATGCCACAACAAAAAACTAGAAAAACTAAGATGTAAACAACAGAAAAGACACCAACATGACAAACTGTTGACTAACCTCATAATTAACAGATCCGACCGATAATTAAACACAGACATCTACTTAACAAAGGACTCAACTTCGCAATAGCACCTAGGTACATTCCAACCTTAGAAATCAAAACATGTTTAGAAGATCTAGCCAGGAGACTTGTGATACTTTCTACAGAAAACAAAAACAAGGAAACAACCAACAGAAAGAAGACAACTTAGATAATTTTATTGACATCCAACAGCCAAACTTCCCAGGTAAAATTACAAATTTATATTTTCCAGAAACACCTAAAATCAACATCTTAAACGATTTTTTCAAAGAATTGTCTCACAAAACCATCAACATAATTTCACAAAACAGAAAACTAAAAAACAATCTTAAAAAAGAGACATTAATTCCATTTAAAACCTAAAACAAGACAAAAACATAAAAATTCTGAAAGCAGATAAAGGTAACGCTATAGTCATAATGAACACGAATGAATACACCCAAAAAATGAAGAACATACTATCAGACACGAACAAATTTAAACCAATACACACAAAGCCAACAAAGACACACGAGACGCAACTGAACAAATTACTACTACAAATGAAAAAAGCCAACACAATTTCACAAACACTTTATTCCTACCTACGTGCCAAGCGCGTAAGGTGTGCGACTCGTAATCCGAGGGTCGCGGGTTCGCGCCCGCGTCGCGCTAAACATGCTCGCCCTCCCAGCCGTGGGGGTGTATAATGTGACGGTCAATCCCATTTTTCGTTGATAAAAGAGTAGCCCAAGAGTTGGCGGTGGGTGGTGATGACTAGCTGCCTTCCCTCTAGTCTTACACTGCTAAATTAGGGAAGACTAGCACAGATAGCCCTCGAGTAGCTTTGTGCGAAATTCCAAAAAAACAAACCTACCTACGTAAAACTGACTCACGCACACCACAAATATACGGCATCCCAAAACCTTATAAATCAGATTGTACATTACGACCAATAATGTCCACGTATGAATCGTTTAATTACAATCTTGGTAAATACATAGCATGGGCATTCTCCAAATATGTAACATCAGCCAGATCATTCATCAAAGTCTCTTTTAATTTCAAGTGTAATCTTAATCAACTGAATCATAAAGCCTTAATGGCCAGTTTCGATGTTATATCCCTCTTTACAGAAGTTCCAACCACTGAAGCCTGCAAGATAGCCTTAGAACTCTATATCCGAGACCCTAACCCAACTATAGACATTCCCAGCAACCAATTAGCAACCCTCATACAATTCACCACGATAAAGACAAACTTCATGTTTAACAACCACAACTATATAGAAACAAATGGCCTAAGCATGGGCAACCCAGTATCACCAGTTCTAGCCAATATTTTTATGACACAAGTTGAAACACAAGCAATTAACACAGCGTTACATCCACCACTATACTGGTACAGATATGTAGATGACACGGTTGCGGGATTCAAATCTACAGAACACATACTTAATTTTTTCAATCACATTAACTTCACATGTGAACAGGAAGAAAGCAATCAAATATCATTTCTTAACCTCAAAATTACAAGAACAGATACACAATTCAAAACAGAAAAGCACCGAAAAATCACCCATACTGGACTATACATTCCTTGGGACTCAGCACATGAAACAAAACAAAAACTCAACATACTAAGAAACCAAATAAACACAGCCATAAAACTATGTTCACCATATAAAATTAACGATGAATTAGACAAAATAAAACAATACTTCATCAACATCAATAAGTTTCCTCCACAAACCATAGAAAACATTATACGCAAACACCTAGACAGAAAGCAAAATCAACCAACTAAAATATATCTCACGAATAAAAAAAATCACGAAACCATATACTACTGTGTACCATATATTCCTGACATCAGCAGACAAATAACCAACACTTGGCAAAAACTAATAACAAAATATGACATTCCAGTTAATACCAAATTTATTCAAAAACTAGGCACAAAACTGAGGTCTATACTATGTAAAAACTACACTGACAAACACCACACCAACATTATTTATAAAATACAATGTGATAACTACCACGACTTCTATATTGAAGAAACAAGTAGAAAAATGGGAACCAGATTCAGAGAACATAAAAAGTCACCTTCACACGTTTTCGAACACTGCAAGTCAAATAAACACAACATAACCATAGAAAACACTCAAATACTAAATAAAGAAACAAACATAAACAAACGCAAAATTAAAGAAGCCTTACTTATACAACAACTTAAACCCAAAATAAACCCAATATAAAGGAACGCCTTTATACCTATATTAATATAATAAAATAAATAAAATTATATATTGAAAGATCTAACACCGCCCTCTATATTCCGACACTTAGTTACACAACCCCTTTCAAACATGTGGTCAGTTTCCGGTCAGTTATCTCTTTCATTGTGAACCTGACGATGACCGAAGAAGGTCGAAACGTTGTTCGCTCTTCTATGTAAAATATTTTCTCAACCCAAACGAGTTGTTTTTGCATATATATGATGACAATTTGATAAGATCCAGTACTTACACTGATGACAAGTATGATGAGATCTCCAGTACTTACACGGACGACAAGTTTGATAAGATCCAGTACTTACACTTATGACAAGTTTGATCAGATCCAGTACTTACACTGATGACAAGTTTGATCAGATCCAGTACTTACACTGATGACAAGTTTGATCAGATTCAGTACTTACACTGATGACAAGTTTGGTGAGATCCAGTACTTACACTGATGACAAGTTTGATCAGATCCAGTACTTACACTGATGACAAGTTTGATCAGATTCAGTACTTACACTGATGACAAGTTTGGTGAGATCCAGTACTTACAGTGATGATAAGTTTGATCAGATTCAGTACTTACACTGATGACAATTTGATCAGATCCAGTACTTATACTGATGACAAGTTTGATCAGATCCAGTACTTACACTGATGACAAGTTTGGTGAGATCCAGTACTTACAGTGATGATAAGTTTGATCAGATTCAGTACTTACACTGATGACAATTTGATCAGATTCAGTACTTACACTGATGACAAGTTTGATCAGATCCAGTACTTACACTGATGACAAGTTTGATCAGATCCAGTACTTACACTGACGACAAGTTTGATCCGATCCAGTACTTACACTGACGACAAGTTTGATCAGATCCAGTAATTACATTAACGACAAGTTTGATCAGATCCAGTACTTACACTGACGACAAGTTTGATCAGATCCAGTACTTACACTGACGACAAATTTGATCAGATCCAGTACTTACACTGATGACAAGTTTGATCAGATCCAGTACTTACACTGATGACAAGTTTGATCAGATCCAGTACTTACACTGATGACAAGTTTGATCAGATCCAGTACTTACACTGATGACAAGTTTGATCAGATCCAGTACTTACAGTGATGACAAGTTTGATCAGATCCAGTACTTATACTGATGACAAGTTTCATCAGATCCAGTACTTATACTGATGATAAGTTTGATCAGATTCAGTACTTACACTGATGACAAGTTTGATCAGATCCAGTACTTATACTGATGACAAGTTTGATCAGATCCAGTACTTACACTGATGACAAGTTTGGTGAGATCCAGTACTTACAGTGATGATAAGTTTGATCAGATTCAGTACTTACACTGATGACAAGTTTGGTGAGATCCAGTACTTATACTGATGATAAGTTTGATCAGATTCAGTACTTACACTGATGACAAGTTTGGTGAGATCCAGTACTTACACTGATGACAAGTTAGATCAGATTCAGTACTTACACTGATGACAAGTTTGATCAGATCCAGTACTTATACTGATGATAAGTTTGATCAGATTCAGTACTTACACTGATGACAAGTTTGGTGAGATCCAGTACTTACAGTGATGATAAGTTTGATCAGATCCAGTACTTACACTGATGACAAGTTTGATCAGATCCAGTACTTACACTGATGACAAGTTTGGTGAGATCCAGTACTTACAGTGATGATAAGTTTGATCAGATTCAGTACTTACACTGATGACAAGTTTGATCAGATCCAGTACTTACACTGATGACAATTTGATCAGATTCAGTACTTACACTGATGACAAGTTTGATCAGATCCAGTACTTATACTGATGACAAGTTTGATCAGATCCAGTACTTATACTGATGATAAGTTTGATCAGATTCAGTACTTACACTGATGACAAGTTTGATCAGATCCAGTACTTATACTGATGACAAGTTTGGTGAGATCCAGTACTTACAGTGATGATAAGTTTGATCAGATTCAGTACTTACACTGATGACAAGTTTTGTGAGATCCAGTACTTACAGTGATGATAAGTTTGATCAGATTCAGTACTTACACTGATGACAAGTTTTTTGAGATCCAGTACTTACAGTGATGATAAGTTTGAACAGATTCAGTACTTACACTGATGACAAGTTTGATCAGATCCAGTACTTACTCTGATGACAAGTTTGATCACATCCAGTACTTACACTGATGACAAGTTTGATCACATCCAGTACTTACACTGATGACAAGTTTGATCACATCCAGTACTTACACTGATGACAAGTTTGATCAGATCCAGTACTTACACTGATGACAAGTTTGATCAGATCCAGTACTTACAGTGATGACAAGTTTGATCAGATCCAGTACTTACACTGATGACAAGTTTGGTGAGATCCAGTACTTACAGTGATGATAAGTTTGATCAGATTCAGTACTTACTCTGATGACAATTTGATCAGATTCAGTAGTTACACTGATGACAAGTTTGATCAGATCCAGTACTTACACTGATGACAAGTTTGATCAGATCCAGTACTTACACTGATGACAAGTTTGTTGAGATCCAGTACTTACAGTGATGATAAGTTTGATCAGATCCAGTACTTACACTGATGACAATTTGATCAGATTCAGTACTTACACTGATGACAAGTTTGATCAGATCCAGTACTTATACTGATGACAAGTTTGATCAGATCCAGTACTTATACTGATGATAAGTTTGATCAGATTCAGTACTTACACTGATGACAAGTTTGATCAGATCCAGTACTTATACTGATGACAAGTTTGGTGAGATCCAGTACTTACAGTGATGATAAGTTTGATCAGATTCAGTACTTACACTGATGACAAGTTTTGTGAGATCCAGTACTTACAGTGATGATAAGTTTGATCAGATTCAGTACTTACACTGATGACAAGTTTTGTGAGATCCAGTACTTACAGTGATGATAAGTTTGAACAGATTCAGTACTTACACTGATGACAAGTTTGATCAGATCCAGTACTTACTCTGATGACAAGTTTGATCACATCCAGTACTTACACTGATGACAAGTTTGATCAGATCCAGTACTTACAGTGATGACAAGTTTGATCAGATCCAGTACTTACTCTGATGACAATTTGATCAGATTCAGTAGTTACACTGATGACAAGTTTGATCAGATCCAGTACTTACACTGATGACAAGTTTGATCAGATCCAGTACTTACACTGATGACAAGTTTGTTGAGATCCAGTACTTACAGTGATGATAAGTTTGATCAGATTCAGTACTTACACTGATGACAAGTTTGATCAGATCCAGTACTTACACTGATGACAAGTTTGATCAGATCCAGTACTTACACTGACGACAAGTTTGATCAGATCCAGTACTTACACTGATGACAAGTTTGTTGAGATCCAGTACTTACAGTGATGATAAGTTTGATCAGATTCAGTAGTTACACTGATGACAAGTTTGATCAGATTCAGTACTTACACTGATGACAAGTTTGATCAGATCCAGTACTTACACTGATGACAAGTTTGATCAGATCCAGTACTTACACTGATGACAAGTTTGATCAGATTCAGTACTTACACTGATGACAAGTTTGGTGAGATCCAGTACTTACAGTGAAGATAAGTTTGATCAGATCCAGTACTTACACTGATGACAAGTTTGATCAGATCCAGTACTTACACTGATGACAAGTTTGTTGAGATCCAGTACTTACAGTGATGATAAGTTTGATCAGATTCAGTACTTACACTGATGACAAGTTTGATCAGATCCAGTACTTACACTGATGACAAGTTTGATCAGATCCAGTACTTACACTGATGACAAGTTTGATCAGATCCAGTACTTACACTGACGACAAGTTTGATCAGATCCAGTACTTACTCTGATGACAAGTTTGATCACATCCAGTACTTACACTGATGACAAGTTTGATCAGATCCAGTACTTACACTGATGACAAGTTTGATCAGATTCAGTACTTACACTGATGACAAGTTTGGTGAGATCCAGTACTTACAGTGAAGATAAGTTTGATCAGATCCAGTACTTACACTGATGACAAGTTTGATCAGATCCAGTACTTACACTGATGACAAGTTTGTTGAGATCCAGTACTTACAGTGATGATAAGTTTGATCAGATTCAGTACTTACACTGATGACAAGTTTGATCAGATCCAGTACTTACACTGATGACAAGTTTGATCAGATCCAGTACTTACACTGATGACAAGTTTGATCAGATCCAGTACTTACACTGACGACAAGTTTGATCAGATCCAGTACTTACTCTGATGACAAGTTTGATCACATCCAGTACTTACACTGATGACAAGTTTGATCAGATCCAGTACTTACACTGATGACAAGTTTGATCAGATCCAGTTCTTACACTGATGACAAGTTTGATCAGATCCAGTACTTACACTGATGACAAGTTTGATCAGATCCAGTACTTACACTGATGACAAGTTTGATCAGATCTCAAGTACTTACACTGATGACAAGTTTGATCAGATCCAGTACTTGTACTGCTGATCTCGGTAACACAGTGATCTAACGAAATAGAAATAACTTTGTTGATATCATTGTGTAGAATGATATGGCTTTACCATCTTTACCAAATAATCCAAAACACACATCTGACAATATAAACCATCACAAGTATTTTGTTGAAATGTTGCTTATTTCATTACCAACAGGTAATTTTAACATGGTAACAAAACTAACATGCCAGCCATGGTAACAAAACTAATGTTTTAATGAATGTTTATTGTTATCCAAATCAGATATGTGATGATTGGACTTATGATCTGAAATTGATTATCTAAGCTCACACTATATCCACTAGATTTGCATAAGCTTCTCTCACTTGTCTCTTTTAAAGTCAATCACAGCATTTAAAGTATTTCAAATTGTTTGTGAACAATGTCCAGACCTCAGTAAAGAAATATCGATGTTTTACCACTTGAAAATCCATCAGATGAATGAAAACTGGCCGATCAGAGCAGGTTAATACAAGTTGGTGACATGTACCATTAGCATGAATGTAGGACTATATCCAAACCAATATTACACATCTGGACAGCTTCATTCAAAACACAAACAGATGACCAGTATCTGCCAATTTAGATCACCCACAACTAAAACTATTACCAGAGAACCAGTCTTAACAATGCCATCCGTTTACCAGACATGGCGGAAACTGGATAATGTTGTCAATGTACAGACCGTTAGAGCCAGACTTTATGTGGTAAACTGATGTCAATGTACAGACGGTTAGAGCCAGACTTTATGTGGTAAACTGATGTCAATGTACAGATGGTTAGAGCCAGACTTTATGTGGTAAACTGAATGATGTATCAGTTATGGATGGTTACACACTCAGTGAGGTGTATTCTCATCACAACAAATGACACAAGATATCTTTACAGATAAGTTAACCATGTAGAGATAGTTTGTGGGCTAATTTCGAAATAATTATTACATCGACCATAATTTAATAGGAGATGACATACATACTGTGTACAGCTGTTAACGTACCCCTACTTAATTACCAGGGGTCTTTAGAATACATCATAGGTTATAATGGCTATAAACTTTATAATGTTTATGTACATTTATACAAACAAATAATGGCTATAAACTTTATAATATTTATGTACATTTGTATAAACAAATAATGGCTATAAACCTTATAATATTTATGTACATTTATATAAACAAATAATGGCTATAAACTTTATAATATTTATGTACATTTATATAAACAAATAATGACTATAAACTTTATAATGTTTATGTACAGTTATATAAACAAATAATGCCTATAAACTTTATAATATTTATGTACATTTGTATAAACAAATAATGGCTATAAACTTTATAATATTTATGTACATTTGTATAAACAAATAATGGCTATAAACTTTATAATATTTATGTACATTTATATAAACAAATAATGACTATAAACTTTATAATGTTTATGTACAGTTATATAAACAAATAATGCTTATAAACTTTATAATATTTATGTACATTTGATATAAACAAATAATGGCTATAAACTTTATAATATTTATGTACATTTGTATAAACAAATAATGGCTATAAACTTTATAATATTTATGTACATTTATATAAAAAATAATGACTATAAACTTTATAATGTTTTTGTACAGTTATATAAACAAATAATGACTATAAACTTTATAATATTTATGTACATTTGTATAAACAAATAATGGCTATAAACTTTATAATATTTATGTACATTTATATAAACAAATAATGACTATAAACTTTATAATGTTTATGTACATTTATATAAACAAATAATAGCTATAAACTTTATAATATTTATGTACATTTGTATAAACAAATAATGGCTATAAACTTTATAATATTTATGTACATTTATATAAACAAATAATGGCTATAAACTTTATAATATTTATGTACATTTATATAAACAAATAATGACTATAAACTTTATAATATTTATGTACATTTGTATAAACAAATAATGGCTATAAACTTTATAATATTTATGTACATTTGTATAAACAAATAATGGCTATAAACTTTATAATATTTATGTACATTTATATAAAAAATAATGACTATAAACTTTATAATGTTTTTGTACAGTTATATAAACAAATAATGACTATAAACTTTATAATATTTATGTACATTTGTATAAACAAATAATAGCTATAAACTTTATAATATTTATGTACATTTATATAAACAAATAATGGCTATAAACTTTATAATATTTATGTACATTTATATAAACAAATAATGACTATAAACTTTATAATGTTTATGTACATTTATATAAACAAATAATAGCTATAAACTTTATAATATCTATGTACATTTATATAAACAAATAATGGCTATAAACTTTATAATATTTATGTACATTTGTATAAACAAATAATGGCTATAAACTTTATAATATTTATGTACATTTATATAAAAATAATGACTATAAACTTTATAATGTTTTGTACAGTTATATAAAACAAATAATGACTATAAACTTTATAATATTTATGTACATTTGTATAAACAAATAATAGCTATAAACTTTATAATATTTATGTACATTTATATAAACAAATAATGGCTATAAACTTTATAATATTTATGTACATTTATATAAACAAATAATGACTATAAACTTTATAATGTTTATGTACATTTATATAAACAAATAATAGCTATAAACTTTATAATATTTATGTACATTTATATAAACAAATAATGGCTATAAACTTTATAATATTTATGTACATTTGTATAAACAAATAATGGCTATAAACTTTATAATATTTATGTACATTTATATAAAAAATAATGACTATAAACTTTATAATGTTTATGTACATTTATATAAACAAATAATGACTATAAACTTTATAATATTTATGTACATTTGTATAAACAAATAATAGCTATAAACTTTATAATATTTATGTACATTTATATAAAAAATAATGACTATAAACTTTATAATGTTTATGTACAGTTATATAAACAAATAATGACTATAAACTTTATAATATTTATGTACATTTGTATAAACAAATAATAGCTATAAACTTTATAATATTTATGTACATTTATATAAACAAATAATGGCTATAAACTTTATAATATTTATGTACATTTATATAAACAAATAATGACTATAAACTTTATAATGTTTATGTACATTTGTATAAACAAATAATAGCTATAAACTTTATAATATTTATGTACATTTATATAAACAAATAATGGCTATAAACTTTATAATATTTATGTACATTTATATAAACAAATAATGACTATAAACTTTATAATGTTTATGTACAGTTATATAAACAAATAATGCCTATAAACTTTATAATATTTATGTACATTTGTATAAACAAATAATGGCTATAAACTTTATAATATTTATGTACATTTGTATAAACAAATAATGGCTATAAACTTTATAATATTTATGTACATTTATATAAACAAATAATGACTATAAACTTTATAATGTTTATGTACATTTATATAAACAAATAATGCCTATAAACTTTATATTTATGTACATTTGTATAAACAAATAATGGCTATAAACTTTATAATATTTATGTACATTTGTATAAACATATAATGGCTATAAACTTTATAATATTTATGTACATTTACATAAATATAATAAAATAATGACTATAAACTTTATAATGTTTTTGTACAGTTATATAAACAAATAATGACTATAAACTTTATAATATTTATGTACATTTGTATAAACAAATAATAGCTATAAACTTTATAATATTTATGTACATTTATATAAACAAATAATGGCTATAAACTTTATAATATTTATGTACATTTATATAAACAAATAATGACTATAAACTTTATAATGTTTATGTACATTTATATAAACAAATAATAGCTATAAACTTTATAATATTTATGTACATTTGTATAAACAAATAATGGCTATAAACTTTATAATATTTATGTACATTTATATAAAAAATAATGACTATAAACTTTATAATGTTTATGTACAGTTATATAAACAAATAATGACTATAAACTTTATAATATTTATGTACATTTGTATAAACAAATAATAGCTATAAACTTTATAATATTTATGTACATTTATATAAACAAATAATGGCTATAAACTTTATAATATTTATGTACATTTATATAAACAAATAATGACTATAAACTTTATAATGTTTATGTACATTTGTATAAACAAATAATAGCTATAAACTTTATAATATTTATGTACATTTATATAAACAAATAATGGCTATAAACTTTATAATATTTATGTACATTTGTATAAACATATAATGGCTATAAACTTTATAATATTTATGTACATTTATATAAAAAATAATGACTATAAACTTTATAATGTTTTTGTACAGTTATATAAACAAATAATGACTATAAACTTTATAATATTTATGTACATTTGTATAAACAAATAAGAGCTATAAACTTTATAATATTTATGTACATTTATATAAACAAATAATGGCTATAAACTTTATAATATTTATGTACATTTATATAAACAAATAATACCTATAAACTTTATAATATCTATGTACAGTTATATAAACAAATAATAGCTATAAACTTTATAATATCTATGTACATTCATGTAAACAAATAATGGCTATAAACTTTATAATATTTATGTACATTTATATAAAAAATAATGACTATAAACTTTATAATGTTTATGTACAGTTATATAAACAAATAATGACTATAAACTTTATAATATTTATGTACATTTGTATAAACAAATAATAGCTATAAACTTTATAATATTTATGTACATTTGTATAAACAAATAATGGCTATAAACCTTATAATATCTATGTACATTTATATAAACAAATAATGGCTATAAACTTTATAATATTTATGTACATTTATATAAACAAATAATGACTATAAACTTTATAATGTTTATGTACATTTATATAAACAAATAATAGCTATAAACTTTATAATATTTATGTACATTTGTATAAACAAATAATGGCTATAAACCTTATAATATCTATGTACATTTATATAAACAAATAATGGCTATAAACTTTATAATATTTATGTACATTTATATAAACAAATAATGACTATAAACTTTATAATATCTATGTACATTTGTATAAGCAAATAATGGCTATAAACTTTATAATATTTATGTACATTTGTATAAACAAATAATGGCTATAAACTTTATAATATTTATGTACATTTATATAAAAAATAATGACTATAAACTTTATAATGTTTTTGTACAGTTATATAAACAAATAATGACTATAAACTTTATAATATTTATGTACATTTGTATAAACAAATAATAGCTATAAACTTTATAATATTTATGTACATTTATATAAACAAATAATGGCTATAAACTTTATAATATTTATGTACATTTATATAAACAAATAATGACTATAAACTTTATAATGTTTATGTACATTTATATAAACAAATAATAGCTATAAACTTTATAATATCTATGTACAGTTATATAAACAAATAATGCCTATAAACTTTATAATATTTATGTACATTTGTATAAACATATAATGGCTATAAACTTTATAATATTTATGTACATTTATATAAAAAATAATGACTATAAACTTTATAATGTTTATGTACAGTTATATAAACAAATAATGACTATAAACTTTATAATATTTATGTACATTTGTATAAACAAATAATAGCTATAAACTTTATAATATTTATGTACATTTATATAAACAAATAATGGCTATAAACTTTATAATATTTATGTACATTTATATAAACAAATAATGACTATAAACTTTATAATGTTTATGTACATTTATATAAACAAATAATAGCTATAAACTTTATAATATCTATGTACATTCATATAAACAAATAATGGCTATAAACTTTATAATATTTATGTACATTTGTATAAACAAATAATGGCTATAAACTTTATAATATTTATGTACATTTATATAAACAAATAATGACTATAAACTTTATAATGTTTATGTACATTTGTATAAACAAATAATAGCTATAAACTTTATAATATTTATGTACATTTATATAAACAAATAATGGCTATAAACTTTATAATATTTATGTACATTTATATAAACAAATAATGACTATAAACTTTATAATGTTTATGTACAGTTATATAAACAAATAATGCCTATAAACTTTATAATATTTATGTACATTTGTATAAACAAATAATGGCTATAAACTTTATAATATTTATGTACATTTGTATAAACAAATAATGGCTATAAACTTTATAATATTTATGTACATTTATATAAACAAATAATGACTATAAACTTTATAATGTTTATGTACAGTTATATAAACAAATAATGCCTATAAACTTTATAATATTTATGTACATTTGTATAAACAAATAATGGCTATAAACTTTATAATATTTATGTACATTTGTATAAACATATAATGGCTATAAACTTTATAATATTTATGTACATTTATATAAAAAATAATGACTATAAACTTTATAATGTTTTTGTACAGTTATATAAACAAATAATGACTATAAACTTTATAATATTTATGTACATTTGTATAAACAAATAATAGCTATAAACTTTATAATATTTATGTACATTTATATAAACAAATAATGGCTATAAACTTTATAATATTTATGTACATTTATATAAACAAATAATGACTATAAACTTTATAATGTTTATGTACATTTATATAAACAAATAATAGCTATAAACTTTATAATATTTATGTACATTTGTATAAACAAATAATGGCTATAAACCTTATAATATCTATGTACATTTATATAAACAAATAATGGCTATAAACTTTATAATATTTATGTACATTTGTATAAACAAATAATAGCTATAAACTTTATAATATTTATGTACATTTATATAAACAAATAATGGCTATAAACTTTATAATATTTATGTACATTTATATAAACAAATAATGACTATAAACTTTATAATGTTTATGTACATTTATATAAACAAATAATAGCTATAAACTTTATAATATTTATGTACATTTATATAAACAAATAATGACTATAAACTTTATAATGTTTATGTACATTTATATAAACAAATAATAGCTATAAACTTTATAATATTTATGTACATTTATATAAACAAATAATGGCTATAAACTTTATAATATTTATGTACATTTATATAAAAAATAATGACTATAAACTTTATAATATTTATGTACATTTATATAAACAAATAATGGCTATAAGCTTTATAATATTTATGTACATTTATATAAACAAATAATAGCTATAAACTTTATAATGTTTATGTACAGTTATATAAACAAATAATGACTATAAACTTTATAATATTTATGTACATTTGTATAAACAAATAATGGCTATAAACTTTATAATATTTATGTACATTTATATAAACAAATAATAGCTATAAACTTTATAATGTTTATGTACAGTTATATAAACAAATAATGGCTATAAACTTTATAATATTTATGTACATTTGTATAAACAAATTATGGCTATAAACTTTATAATGTTTATGTACATTTATATAAACAAATAATGACTATAAACTTTATAATATTTATGTACATTTGTATAAGCAAATAATGGCTATAAACTTTATAATATTTATGTACATTTGTATAAACAAATTATGGCTATACACTTTATAATGTTTATGTACATTTGTATAAACAAATAATGGCTATAAACTTTATAATATTTATGTACATTTATATAAACAAATAATAGCTATAAACTTTATGTTTATGTACAGTTATATAAACAAATAATGACTATAAACTTTATAATGTTTATGTACAGTTATATAAACAAATAATGGCTATAAACTTTATAATATTTATGTACATTTGTATAAACAAATAATGGCTATAAACTTTATAATATTTATGTACATTTATATAAACAAATAATGGCAATAAACTTTATAATGTTTATGTACAGTTATATAAACCATTAATTTTAAAAAATACATTTTGATATATATCTCTGCTGTGTTAGTACTTATTTTGTTTTTAATGTAATTACTAATGGTTTTTGTCTGATAATTTTACAGATATAATAAACAGTTATCAGTATCATATCTCTGTGTTGTTTTATAAATGTATCTATTGTTGAAGGAATTATTCATACAAAGCTTTTAGTTGAATTTTATTCAGTTTGTTTAAAGTTAGGCACAAAACTAAACAATGAGATATGTTTGCTCTTCCTACCATGGGTATCCAAATCGGTTTCTAGCAATATAAGTCCGAACACATAGTGCTGTGAATTTTATTCAGTGATTTGGAAAGTTACAATATGTCATCATTCTAATAACATTCAATTATTAATACTTTAAACAGCAGGCATAATTCATGTTGTGGTTCAACAAGATAAACAATCTTTAAAAACCTGAGAAATAAAAGTAAACACACATGTACACAGAAAGTGAAGCCATTTTTATATCAATAAAAACCAAAGCTAAAACTACTGTAAGAAAAGTACCAGAGAATAGTGAGTGTTTAATGTCAAAGAATGAAAAGTTACTTATCTATAAATTCAAATATTGAATTACACCATTAAAAGGACTGAAAACGAACCAGATTCATATGAAACAGTTGTCATAATCAGTCTTTTCACTTTACCAATACTGAAGTAAAAAATTATTAACACTTAACAATATAATTATGAAGAACTTAATCATTAAATATTAAGTCATGAAAAAATCCAAATAATAAAACCAACACTAAGCAGTCTTGTGTATCCAGAAATAAGCCCTTCTTCAATAAAAATATTATCAACAATCTTTAACACTATATACAAACACTGTTCTTAGTTCATATCCTAAGTCTTCTTATACAGTCTACACCAGGGGTTCCCCAAGGGGGTCGCGAAGTCTTGGCAGGGGAGTTGCGAAGCCTCGTTAGAAGTAGCTTGGGATAACATTAATTTTATTTCATCAATTACATTTTCATGCTTTTACATTTTTTTGTTTCGGTGCAAAGCAAAACGTGTGCTACGTTAGTTCAATGTCATTAGGTGATATTATGGGTGTATGTATGCGTGCCTGTGAGTGAATGTGTATGTGTGTACTAGTGAGTAGCGAGTATGTGAGTGCACGCGCATGTACGTATGCTTGTGTGTCTGTTTAGCTGTGAATAAGTGTGTGTGTGCTCGGTGTCGACACGTGAGTCACATGTCCGTTGCTGATTGGTGGATGACGCAACTGGCCACGCTCCCTTCCCTCCCAATACTTACCCCATCATTACTCTACCTGTCGACACGTGAGTCACATGTCCGTTGCTGATTGGTGGATGACGAATCTCGCGACTGGCCACGCTCCCTTCCCTCCCAACACTTACCCCATCATTACTCTACCTGCACCCTCCACAAGTAGTCAGTGTAAGATCTACAGTTGCCAAAGCGTTCATTATTCAACATTTTTATTTTATTTTAACAAGGAGATAAGTAAGCAGTAGAGGTGAGTTGTGTCCATGGCTAAACGGCGCAGATACTCAGAATGCTACCTCAACATTGGCTTCACCACTGTGCTCGCCAACGACGGCATCGAGAAACCACAGTGTGTTTTGTGCCATTCTGTCCTGAGTGCAGAATCAATGAAACTCAAGCGTCATCTCGAGACGAAACATCCAGAACACGCAAAGAAGGGTTTGGATTTCTTCAAACGACATGAACGGTGTCTTAAAAGCCAAAGAATCGATAGAAGTGGGTCGTTTCAGCAGCAGAGTGCAGCCGTAATGGAAGCTTCATATGAGATTGCATTCGAAATTGCTAAACAAAAAAAGCCTCACACGATTGGAGAAACACTTCTTAAACCCTGCATGATGAAAGCAGTAAATCTTATTATTGGAGAAGCCAGTGCAAAGAAGATGCAGCAAGTATCCTTGTCAAATAATACTATACAGAGGCGCATTTCTAAAATGTCTATGGATGTGAAGGAACAGGTTTTGACTGAAATCAAGGGTTTCCCTTTGTTCTCCTTTCAGCTCGACGAGTCAACAGATGTAAGTTCATGTTCTCAGTTGCTTGCCTTCGTAAGATACATTAATTCAGGTGACATCAAAGACGAATTCTTATTCTGCAGTGCACTTGAAACCACAACAAAAGCTGATGATGTCATGGAAAAAGTTTCAACTTTTTTTCAAGACGAAGATCTTCAATGGGAAAACATGTGTGGGGTTTGTACGGATGGGGCACCGGCTGTACTGGGATCGAAATCAGGATTCCAGTCGAGAGTGAAGAAGCCAGCGTCTCAAGCAAAGGGCATCCACTGCATGATTCACCAATATGCTCTCGCCAGTAAGACTCTCCCTGCCTCTTTGCAGGAAGTGCTTGAATCTGTAATCAAAATAGTAAATTATGTGAAGACTCAAACACTCAACACTCGCCTATTCAAAGAACTATGCAAAGACATGAATGCTGACCACGAAGTCCTTCTCTTCTACACAGCAGTACGTTGGTTGTCGAAAGGAAACGTTATTAATCGTGTCTTTGAAATGAAAGATGAAATAAAGCTATTCCTGGAGACTCAAGAAAGGAAAGATCTTGTAGCTCACTTCGAAGATGAAGCATGGAATAAAAGGGTTGCGTACCTAGCCGACATTTTTGACCAGCTGAACAAGCTCAATTTGAAGCTTCAAGGAAGGGAAACACATGTTCTCCTTTTTCAAGATAGTCTTCGGGCCTTTGTTTCCAAACTGCAGAACTGGCATTGGAAAACCAATCTTGGAAACATTGCTATGTTTGAAAAACTTTGTGGAGTGACGGATGAGTTTCAGATCCAACTGGATCAGTTCCTCAAGGATGAGATTACCAAACATCTTCAGTTTCTAGAAAAAGGAAGTCGAGCGTTACTTCCCCTGAGCTATCACAGCAACAGGAGGCCCTGGTAAGGAACCCATTTTGTACTGAACTTGATGTATCCAGCATTCCAGATGATATCCAAGATGAATTTCTGGATCTAAGGAACGACTCTTCAGCTCGTGATCTCTTCAAGGTGAAATCCGTAACTCAGTTCTGGTGCGCTTGTATCAGTCATACTCCAAAGTCAGCATGATAGCTTTACGTGTCCTTGTTCCATTTGCTTCTACCTACTTGTGCGAGGCAGGATTTTCCACTCTTGTCAATATAAAAACAAAGAATAGGAACAGATTGGATGTTGGAGATGACATGAGACTGGCTCTAACAAACGCTTGGCCACGAATTTCAAAGCTTGCTGCTGAAATGCAACATCAGGCATTTCACTAGCTGGGTTGGATAGCTGTTCAAACCTATGTTAATATTATTTTGAGAAATATATGTTCTTTTTGTGAATTCAGGTTGGACAAATGTGATTTAATTTGCTAATAAATAATTACAGAATTTTTAAATATTTTTTTAGATGTTTCTTTCCCTCTCCTTCACAGAAAATAAAAGAAAAATTAAGCTGTTGATAGTAAGCCCTAAGTAGGGGGTCACATGGGTTTCAAACTTTTAGGTAAGGGGTCACGAGTGCCAAAAGGTTGGGAACCCCTGGTCTACACCAATATTTGTTCTCCTCTCTTCTCTCATAGGGTCTCATGTAGAGGTTTACAGAAAAAGTCAAACAAAGAAGTTCCAGTTAACTTAATAACTGACTGATTTATATCGTAAGCTCACTGTACACAAGGACGACATTAACCAGTTTCACGTGTAAAAGTAACTTACATTTTACATGTAGACATACACTATTTATTTTAGTTTTTTGTACTGTCGAGTTATCGATGGATCAATTTTAAGTTTATGGACTTATAACACTAAAATCCAGGGTTCTATTCCCAATGTTGATCAATATTTGAGGCTTCAGCTGCTTACAAAGTAGTTTTTATGTCATAAATCACAATCAATTCAAACAAGACCTACACCTCTTCACAGATGCTTATCTTTCTGGTTGTGGTACATCTCTGAACAACAATCTTACCTCAGACATCTGGACCAGCATAAGCAATTCCTCCACATTAGTGTGCTCGACCTTTATTCTATCAAACGGAGATGTTTACATTTCTTACCAATGCTAGTGGATGGTTTGATTATTATCCATTCTGACAATTTCATGGTGGTTTTATATATCAATAATAGAGTAAGTACCAGATCTTTAACTCTTTATTTTTAAACACTCGATCTCATGAACATCTATCCAGTGAATCTGCTTTATAGATTATAATGTATTAAGAGCAATGTACCTCATAGTAGACCATCTGTACCCTGTTCCACCTATTAGCCACTTCACTCACAAGTTTCCTGATGTGTATGCTTTGTTTTGAGTACTTAGGACTTCTTTTCTCATCAATAATGAAGATTCATGAGTACAGATGGAACTAGCAAACATGGAATTGACATCACTCTCCTATTTGTAGAGAGAGGGCCTTTACTGCACAGTAACATCATTATGTAATAATATAATTCATGAGAACTTACAAGAGTTTAGGTGGGAGTTGCCTGAAAGCTAGTGTCACACAAATACTTAAGGAAGATGCTAACAGAAGATAGAATCTTTCTCAGAAATGGTAAGCATCTAATTGAAACAAATTCTTATGTAAGAAAATGTTAACTTTCCAAAATCAGATCTGTGGTGACTAACCAGCAGGAGTTAATACAAGGGGGGGGGGGGTCCCATCTTCTCTTTTACATTTGATGATGTGTTAAAATCTTCCTTTTTTGTTCTTTTATGTTTTGCATGTTGTTTGTTTGTGTTTCCTTTATTATATAGTTGTTAATTAACTAAAGTTTCAAAATTCACTCCAGATGAAAATGAATCTTGAATTTCATATGAATTTTAATACCCTTTTCACTGAGGAGAATTTTCAAAACATTTCTCAACGAAGCTGAATTTTCTTCCTTTTATTTTAGGTTGATCCACTTCTGATCTGTCTTATAGTGAAGTTATTTCTATTTTGAAAGTCATGTCTATGATGGAAGTCCCTATACCTTTGACTCAAACTTACTTTCACACATGTTACTGAGTATGATTGAATTAATGGAAGATTTCTGTAGGTTCACTGAAATTCTCTATCAATCCCTATCTATTCTACAAGATTCTTTGTATCAGTTGAATACTCAATGTCTGTATACATTTACCACCTATCTAAGAAAGAAAAGCCTCTCTTTTTTGGGTCTTCGTACCCCATCCTTCAGTTCAGATGGTAAATTAATTTATTCAGGATTATACCAAGTTATCCACATACCTGCTTATTTCCACACATTAAGATTATATAGATATGATGACAAATCATACCTACAGTTACAGAACAACTTATTACACATTGATTTTCTAAGACAATTATCATAAACTCTTGCATTTCAAAATTTCCAACATTAGTTCAGGATTTAATAAACAATACCATAATAAACAGAAAAAAGTTTAAACAAAAAATCACTGGTGATGAAAAATGAATTAAGAAGTGTCATGTGATAAAAGTAAAGATACAGAATGGAACATAGCTGTGAAATGATATACACATATTGAGAGAAGATAGAGAATGGAAGATAGTTGAGAAATGATGTACACATAATGAGAGAAGATACAGAATGGAACATAGCTGAGAAATGATGTCCACATAATGAGAGAAGATACAGAATGGAACATAGCTGAGAAATGATATACACATAATGAGAGAGGATACAGAATGGAACATAGCTGTGAAATGATGTACACATTATGAGAGAGGATACAGAATGGAACATAGCTAAGAAATGATGTATACATAATGAGAGAGGATACAGAATGGAACATAGCTGTGAAATGATGTACACATTATGAGAGAGGATACAGAATGGAACATAGCTAAGAAATGATGAACACATAATGAGAGAGGATACAGAATGGAACATAGCTGTGAAATGATGTACACATAATGAGAGAGGATACAGAATGGAACATAGCTGAGAAATGATGAACACATAATGAGAGAGGATACAGAATGGAACATAGCTGTGAAATGATGTACACATTATGAGAGAGGATACAGAATGGAACATAGCTAAGAAATGATGTACACATAATGAGAGAGGATACAGAATGGAACATAGCTGAGAAATGATGTCCACATAATGAGAGAAGATACAGAATGGAACATAGCTGGGAAATGATGTCCATATAATGGGAGAAGATACAGAATGGAACATAGCTGAGAAATGATGTTCACATATTGAGAGAAGATACAGAATGGAACATAGCTGAGGAATGATGTCCACATAATGAGAGAAGATACAGAATAGAACACAGCTGAGAAATGATGTCCACATAATGAGAGAAGATACAGAATGGAACATAGCTGAGAAATGATGTACACATAACGAGAGAGGATACAGAATGGAACATAACTGAGAAATGATGTACACAAAATGAGAGAGGATACAGAATGGAACATAGCTGAGAAATGATATACACATAATGAGAGAGGATACAGAATGGAACATAGCTGTGAAATGATGTACACATTATGAGAGAGGATACAGAATGGAACATAGCTAAGAAATGATGTATACATAATGAGAGAGGATACAGAATGGAACATAGCTGTGAAATGATGTACACATTATGAGAGAGGATACAGAATGGAACATAGCTAAGAAATGATGAACACATAATGAGAGAGGATACAGAATGGAACATAGCTGTGAAATGATGTACACATTATGAGAGAGGATACAGAATGGAACATAGCTAAGAAATGATGAACACATAATGAGAGAGGATACAGAATGGAACATAGCTGAGAAATGATGTACACATTTGAGAGAGAGGATACAGAATGGAACATAGCTAAGAAATGATGTACACATAATGAGAGAGGATACAGAATGGAACATAGCTGAGAAATGATGTCCACATAATGAGAGAAGATACAGAATGGAACATAGCTGGGAAATGATGTCCATATAATGGGAGAAGATACAGAATGGAACATAGCTGAGAAATAATGTTCACATATTGAGAGAAGATACAGAATGGAACATAGCTGAGGAATGATGTCCACATAATGAGAGAAGATACAGAATAGAACACAGCTGAGAAATGATGTCCACATAATGAGAGAAGATACAGAATGGAACATAGCTGAGAAATGATGTACACATAACGAGAGAGGATACAGAATGGAACATAACTGAGAAATGATGTACACAAAATGAGAGAGGATACAGAATGGAACATAACTGAGAAATGATGAACACATAATGAGAGAGGATACAGAATGGAACATAGCTGAGAAGTGATGTACACATAATGACAGAGGATACAGAATGGAACATAGCTGAGGAATGATGTACACATAATGAGAGACGATACAGAATGGAACATAACTGAGAAATGATGAACACATAATGAGAGAGAATACAGAAATGAATATAGCTGAGGAATGATATACACATAATGAGAGAGGATACAGAATGGAACATAACTGAGAAATGATGTACACATAATGAGAGAGGATACAGAATGGAACATAGCTGAGAAATGATGTACACATAATGAGAGAGAGGACAGAATGGAACATAGCTGTGAAATGATGTACACATAATGAGAGAGGATGCAGAATGGAACATAGCTGAGAAATGATGTACACATAATGAGAGAGGATACAGAATGGAACATAGCTGAGAAATGATGTCCACATAATGAGAGAGGATACAGAATGGAACATAGCTGAGAAATGATGTCCACATTATGAGAGAGGATACAGAATGGAACATAGCTGAGAAATGATGAGAGAGGATACAGAATGGAACATAGCTGAGAAATAATGTACACATAATGAGAGAGGATACAGAATGGAACATAGCTGAGAAATGATGTACACATAATGAGAGAGGATACAGAATGGAACATAGCTGAGAAATGATGTACACATAATGAGAGGATGGCTGAATACTGTCCTGAAGAGGAAACAAAGTTGACAAAGTCTTAAGTAATAGATGGAAATAAATAAACAAGCTAAATTTCCCATTGAAAACAGGAGATGAAAGAGATTAAAACCATAGGAAGTGAAGTTGTAGGCTGCATAATAAAAATCACTAATATATGAAAATCAAGATGTAACAACTTTACCTAGCCACTGTTGAGATTTGACTTATGTGAGGTAGTTCTCTCACAACAGAGACAGAAATAGTAATACTAGCTTGTAAGTTCATAAGCTTAAAAATATAAGTAAAAACCAAAGTAAATCTCTATCATTTAAAAATGTATCTTTCGAATGCAGAACTATATAAGGAGCTAACAATTCGGGAGGTGGTGTCCACTCTAACTGTTAGAAAGCAAATGTATCATGCCACTTTTGCCACTCTCTTGCTTTACATGTGACTTTTGGACTAGCTGCACATGTACTTTCCATTCCTATATCCTTTTTCCTTTGTTCCATATCAGAGAAGATTATAACTGGCTGAGTATTCCACAATCTACAAAATTCTACTGATTATTTTGTGAGAGAATTGGTTTTAGAAAGGAATTTGACCAACCAAATAATAATAGTTGACTAAAGAACCCTCATCATACTTTCTCCAGCTGGTTTATTCCTGGGAGGTCTGGTACAGAAAAAGAGATGGACCAGTCTAGATGTATTGGTAAATAAGATAAACCAGACAGCATATCTACAGTTAAGAATGTCATACTCATTTTTACATACAATTTAGTGACCTAGACTTTCAAGATGGAAAATTAATATACCTGGTTAGTGTGTTTTTTCACTGCCTTATTCCTCTTACAAAACTAACATTCCAACCAGATTCTTTGGACACTTTCCAAGGACAGCTTGTCTAGGTTCCTAAACAAAGTCAATGTGAGATCCCCAGTGCCATTCCTGTTGTTACGATAGTTTCAGTAAGATATTGAATCAAAGTTAATATTTTCTTACAGTGAAAACATAATTCTGTCAGATACTATACTCTCTTCACACTTCTGGTGCTTCTTTTCTGTCAGATACTATACTCTCCTCACACTTCTGGTGCTTCTTTTCTGACAGATACTATACTCTCCTCACACTTCTGGTGCTTCTTTCTGTCAGATACTATACTCTCCTCACACTTCTGGTGCTTCTTTTCTGACAGATACTATACTCTCTTCACACTTCTGGTGCTTCTTTCTGACAGATACTATACTCTCCTCACACTTCTGGTGCTTCTTTTCTGACAGATACTATACTCTCCTCACACTTCTGGTGCTTCTTTTCTGACAGATACTATACTCTCCTCACACTTCTGGTGCTTCTTTCTGTCAGATACTATACTCTCCTCACACTTCTGGTGCTTCTTTTCTGTCAGATACTATACTCTCCTCACACTTCTGGTGCTTCTTTTCTGTCAGATACTATACTCTCCTCACACTTCTGGTGCTTCTTTTCTGTCAGATACTATACTCTCCTCACACTTCTGGTGCTTCTTTTCTGACAGATACTATACTCTCCTCACACTTCTGGTGCTTCTTTTCTGACAGATACTATACTCTCTTCACACTTCTGGTGCTTCTTCTGTCAGATACTATACTCTCCTCACACTTCTGGTTAGCTTCTTTCTGTCAGATACTATACTCTCCTCACACTTCTGGTTGCTTCTTTTCTGACAGATACTATACTCTCCTCACACTTCTGGTGCTTCTTTTCTGTCAGATACTATACTCCTCCTCACACTTCTGGTGCTTCTTTTCTGACAGATACTATACTCTCCTCACACTTCTGGTGCTTCTTTTCTGTCAGATACTATACTCTCCTCACACTTCTGGTGCTTCTTTTCTGTCAGATACTATACTCTCCTCACACTTCTGGTGCTTCTTTTCTGTCAGATACTATACTCTCCTCACACTTCTGGTGCTTCTTTTCTGTCAGATACTATACTCTCCTCACACTTCTGGTTGCTTCTTTTCTGACAGATACTATACTCTCCTCCTTCACTTCTGGTGCTTCTTTGCTGACAGATACTATACTCTCCTCACACTTCTGGTTAGCTTCTTTTCTGACAGATACTATACTCTCCTCACACTTCTGGTGCTTCTTTTCTGACAGATACTATACTCTCCTCACACTTCTGGTGCTTCTTTTCTGTCAGATACTATACTCTCCTGACACTTCTGGTGCTTCTTTTCTGTCAGATACTATACTCTCCTCACACTTCTGGTTGCTTCTTTTCTGACAGATACTATACTCTCCTCACACTTCTGGTGCTTCTTTTCTGACAGATACTATACTCTCCTCACACTTCTGGTGCTTCTTTTCTGACAGATACTATACTCTCCTCACACTTCTGGTGCTTCTTTTCTGTCAGATACTATACTCTCCTTCACACCTCTGGTGCTTCTTTTCTGACAGATACTATACTCTCCTCACACTTCTGGTGCTTCTTTTCTGACAGATTCTATACTCTCCTCACACTTCAGGTGCTTCTTTTCTGTCAGATACTATACTCTCCTCACACTTCAGGTGCTTCATTTCTGTCAGATACTATACTCTCCTCACACTTCTGGTGCTTCTTTTCTGACAGATACTATACTCTCCTCACACTTCTGGTGCTTCTTTTCTGACAGATACTATACTCTCCTGACACTTCTGGTGCTTCTTTCTGACAGATACTATACTCTCCTCACACTTCTGGTGCTTCTTTTCTGTCAGATACTATACTCTCTCTTCACACTTCTGGCTTCTTTTCTGACAGATACTATACTCTCCTCACACTTCTGGTGCTTGTTTCTGACAGATACTATACTCTCCTCACACTTCTGGTTTCTTTTCTGTCAGATACTATACTCTCCTCACACTTCTGGTGCTTCTTTCTGTCAGATACTATACTCTCCTCTCACTTCTGGTGCTTCTTTTCTGTCAGATACTATACTCTCCTCACACTTCTGGTGCTTCTTTCTGACAGATACTATACTCTCCTGACACTTGGTGCTTCTTTTCTGACAGATACTATACTCTCCTGACACTTCTGGTGCTTCTTTTTCTGACAGATACTATACTCTCCTCACACTTCTGGTGCTTCTTTTCTGACAGATACTATACTCTCCTCACACTTCTGGTGCTTCTTTCTGTCAGATACTATACTCTCTTCACACTTCAGGTGCTTCTTTCTGTCAGATACTATACTCTCCTTACACTTCTGGTGCTTCTTTTCTGACAGATACTATACTCTCCTCACACTTCTGGTGCTTCTTTCTGACAGATACTATACTCTCCTGACACTTCTGGTGCTTCTTTTCTGACAGATTCTATACTCTCCTGACACTTCTGGTGCTTCTTTTCTGACAGATACTATACTCTCCTGACACTTCTGGTGCTTCTTTTCTGACAGATACTATACTCTCCTCACACTCTGGTGCTTCTTTTCTGACAGATTCTATACTCTCCTCACACTTCTGGTGCTTCTTTTCTGACAGATACTATACTCTCCTCACACTTCTGGTGCTTCTTTTCTGACAGATACTATACTCTCCTCACACTTCTGGTGCTTCTTTCTGACAGATACTATACTCTCCTCACACTCTGGTGCTTCTTTTCTGACAGATACTATACCTCCTCACACTTCTGGTGCTTCTTTTCTGACAGATACTATACCTCCTCACTCTGGTGCTTCTTTTCTGACAGATTCTATACTCTCTTCACACCTCTGGTGCTTCTTTTCTGTCAGATACTATACTCTCCTCACACTTCTGGTGCTTCTTTTCTGACAGATACTATACTCTCCTCACACTTCTGGTGCTTCTTTCTGACAGATACTATACTCTCCTCACACTTCTGGTGCTTCTTTTCTGACAGATACTATACTCTCCTGACACTTCTGGTGCTTCTTTTCTGACAGATACTATACTCTCCTCACACTTCTGGTGCTTCTTTTCTGACAGATACTATACTCTCCTCACACTTCTGGTGCTTCTTTTCTGTCAGATACTATACTCTCCTCACACTTCTGGTGCTTCTTTTCTGTCAGATACTATACTCTCCTCACACTTCAGGTGCTTCTTTTCTGACAGATACTATACTCTCCTCACACTTCTGGTGCTTCTTTTCTGTCAGATACTATACTCTCCTCACACTTCTGGTGCTTCTTTTCTGACAGATACTATACTCTCCTGACACTTCTGGTGCTTCTTTTCTGACAGATACTATACTCTCCTCACTTGCACTTCTGGTGCTTCTTTTCTGACAGATACTATACTCTCCTCACACTTCTGGTGCTTCTTTTCTGACAGATACTACACTCTCCTCACACTTCTGGTGCTTCTTTTCTGTCAGATACTATACTCTCTTCACACTTCAGGTGCTTCTTTTCTGTCAGATACTATACTCTCCTTACACTTCTGGTGCTTCTTTTCTGACAGATACTATACTCTCCTCACACTTCTGGTGCTTCTTTTCTGACAGATACTATACTCTCCTCACACTTCTGGTGCTTTTTCTGACAGATACTATACTCTCCTCACACTTCTGGTGCTTCTTTTCTGACAGATACTATACTCTCCTGACACTTCTGGTGCTTCTTTCTGACAGATACTATACTCTCCTCACACCTCTGGTGCTTCTTTCTGACAGATACTATACTCTCCTCACACTTCTGGTGCTTCTTTTTCTGACAGATACTATACTCTCCTCACACTTCTGGTGCTTCTTTTCTGACAGATTCTATACTCTCCTCACACTTCTGGTGCTTCTTTTCTGACAGATACTATACTCTCCTCACACTTCTGGTGCTTCTTTTCTGACAGATACTATACTCTCCTCACACTCTGGTGCTTCTTTTCTGACAGATACTATACTCTCTTCACACTCTGGTGCTTCTTTTCTGTCAGATACTATACTCTCCTCACACTTCTGGTGCTTCTTTTCTGACAGATACTATACTCTCCTCACACTTCTGGTGCTTCTTTTCTGACAGATACTATACTCTCCTCACACTTCTGGTGCTTCTTTTCTGACAGATACTATACTCTCCTGACACTTGGTGCTTCTTTTCTGTCAGATACTATACTCTCTTCACACTTCTGGTGCTTTTTTCTGACAGATACTATACTCTCCTCACACTTCTGGTGCTTCTTTTCTGTCAGATACTATACTCTCCTCACACTTCAGGTGCTTCTTTCTGTCAGATACTATACTCTCCTCACACTTCTGGTGCTTCTTTTCTGTCAGATACTATACTCTCCTCACACTTCTGGTGCTTCTTTTCTGTCAGATACTATACTCTCCTCACACTTCTGGTGCTTCTTTTCTGACAGATACTATACTCTCTTCACACTTCTGGTGCTTCTTTTCTGTCAGATACTATACTCTCCTCACACTTCTGGTGCTTCTTTTCTGTCAGATACTATACTCTCCTCACACTTCTGGTGCTTTTTCTGTCAGATACTATACTCTCCTCACACTTCTGGCTTCTTTTCTGACAGATACTATACTCTCCTCACACTTCTGGTGCTTCTTTTCTGACAGATACTATACTCTCCTCACACTTCTGGTGCTTCTTTTCTGACAGATACTATACTCTCCTCACACTTCTGGTGCTTCTTTTCTGACAGATACTATACTCTCCTCACACTTCTGGTGCTTCTTTTCTGACAGATACTATACTCTCCTCACACTTCTGGTGCTTCTTTTCTGACAGATACTATACCTCTCCTCACACACTTCTAATGCTTCTTTTTCTCTGACAGATTCTATACTCTCCTCACACCTCTGGTGCTTCTTTCTGTCAGATACTCTCCTCTCCTCACACTTCTGGTGCTTCTTTTCTGACAGATACTATACTCTCCTCACACTTCTGGTGCTTCTTTTCTGACAAATACTATACTCTCCTGACACTTCTGGTGCTTCTTTTCTGACAGATACTATACTCTCCCTCACACTTCTGGTGCTTCTTTTCTGACAGATACTATACTCTCCTGACACTTCTGGTGCTTCTTTTCTGACAGATACTATACTCTCCTCACACATCTGGTGCTTCTTTTCTGACAGATACTATACTCTCCCTCACACTCTGGTGCTTCTTTTCTGACAGATACTATACTCTCCTCACATTTCTGGTGCTTCTTTTCTGTCAGATACTATACTCTCCTCACACTTCTGGTGCTTCTTTTCTGACAGATACTATACTCTCCTCACACTTCTGGTGCTTCTTTCTGACAGATACTATACTCTCTTCACACTTCTGGTGCTTCTTTTCTGACAGATACTATACTCTCCTCACACTCTGGTGCTTCTTTCTGACAGATACTATACTCTCCTCACACTTCTGGTGCTTCTTTCTGACAGATACTATACTCTCCTCACACTTCTGGTGCTTCTTTTCTGACAGATACTATACTCTCCTCACACTTCTGGTGCTTCTTTTCTGACAGATACTATACTCTCCTCACACTTCTGGTGCTTCTTTTCTGACAGATACTATACTCTCCTCACACTTGGTGCTTCTTTTCTGTCAGATACTATACTCTCCTGACACTTCTGGTGCTTCTTTTCTGTCAGATACTATACTCTCCTCACACTTCTGGTGCTTCTTTTCTGACAGATACTATACTCTCTTCACACTTCTGGTGCTTCTTTTCTGACAGAGATACTATACTCTCTTCACACTTCTGGTGCTTCTTTTCTGACAGATACTATACTCTCCCTCACACTTCTGGTGCTTCTTTTCTGACAGATACTATACTTTCCTCACACTTCTGGTGCTTCTTTTCTGACAGATACTATACTCTCCTCACACTTCTGGTGCTTCTTTTCTGACAGATTCTATACTCTCTTCACACTTCTGGTGCTTCTTTTCTGTCAGATACTATACTCTCCTCACACTTCTGGTGCTTCTTTTCTGTCAGATACTATACTCTCCTGACACTTCTGGTGCTTCTTTTCTGTCAGATACTATACTCTCCTCACACTTCTGGTGCTTCTTTTCTGTCAGATACTATACTCTCCTCACACTTCTGGTGCTTCTTTTCTGTCAGATACTATACTCTCCTCACACTTCTGGTGCTTCTTTTCTGACAGATACTATACTCTCTTCACACTCTGGTGCTTCTTTCTGACAGATACTATACTCTCCTCACACTTCTGGTGCTTCTTTTCTGACAGATACTATACTCTCCTGACACTTCTGGTTGCTTCTTTTCTGACAGATACTATACTCTCCTGACACTTCTGGTGCTTCTTTTCTGACAGATACTATACTCTCCTCACACTTCTGGTGCTTCTTTTCTGACAGATTCTATACTCTCTTCACACTTCTGGTGCTTCTTTTCTGACAGATTCTATACTCTCTTCACACTTCTGGTGCTTCTTTTCTGTCAGATACTATACTCTCCTCACACTTCTGGTGCTTCTTTTCTGTCAGATACTATACTCTCCTGACACTTCTGGTGCTTCTTTTCTGTCAGATACTTTTTCTCTCCTCCCTACACTTCTGGTTGGCTTTTTCTGACAGATACTATACTCTCCTGTCACTTCTGGTGCTTTTTCTGACAGATACTATACTCTCCTCACACTTCTGGTGCTTCTTTTCTGACAGATACTATACTCTCTCCTCACACTTCTGGTGCTTCTTTTCTGTCAGATACTATACTCTCCTCACACTTCTGGTGCTTCTTTTCTGACAGATACTATACTCTCTTCACACTTCTGGTGCTTCTTTTCTGACAGATACTATACTCTCCCCTCACACTTCTGGTTGCTTCTTTTCTGTCAGATACTATACTCTCCTCACACTTCTGGTGCTTCTTTTCTGACAGATACTATACTCTCCTCACACTTCTGGTGCTTCTTTTCTGACAGATTCTATACTCTCCTCACACTTCTGGTTAGCTTCTTTCTGTCAGATACTATACTCTCCTCACACTTCTGGTTAGCTTCTTCTGTCAGATACTATACTCTCCTCACACTTCTGGTGCTTCTTTTCTGACAGATACTATACTCTCCTCACACTTCTGGTGCTTCTTTTCTGACAGATACTATACTCTCCTCACACTTCTGGTGCTTCTTTCTGTCAGATACTATCCTCTCCTCACACTTCTGGTGCTTCTTTTCTGACAGATACTATACTCTCCTCACACTTGGTGCTTCTTTTCTGACAGATACTATACTCTCCTGACACTTCTGGTTAGCTTCTTTTCTGTCAGATACTATACTCTCCTCACACTTCTGGTGCTTCTTTTCTGACAGATACTATACTCTCCTGACACTTCTGGTGCTTCTTTTCTGACAGATACTATACTCTCCTCACACATCTGGTGCTTCTTTTCTGTCAGATACTATACTCTCCTCACACTTCTGGTGCTTTTCTGACAGATACTATACTCTCCTCACACTTCTGGTGCTTCTTTCTGATCAGATACTATACTCTCCTCACACTTCTGGTGCTTTCTTTCTGACGAGATACTATACTCTCTTCACACTTCTGGTGCTTCTTTTCTGACAGATACTATACTCTCCTCACACTTCTGGTGCTTCTTTTCTGACAGATACTATACTCTCCTCACACTTCTGGTGCTTCTTTCTGACAGATACTATACTCTCCTCACACTCTCTGGTGCTTCTTTCTGTCAGATACTATACTCTCCTCACACTTCTGGTGCTTCTTTTCTGACAGATACTATACTCTCCTCACACTTCTGGTGCTTCTTTCTGACAGATACTATACTCTCTTCACACTTCTGGTGCTTCTTTTCTGACAGATACTATACTCTCCTCACACTTCTAGTGCTTCTTTTCTAACAGATACTATACTCTCCTCACACTTCTGGTGTGCTTCTTTTCTGACAGATACTATACTCTCCTCACACTTGGTGCTTCTTTTCTGACAGATACTATACTCTCCTCACACTTCTGGTTGCTTCTTTTCTGTCAGATACTATACTCTCCTCACACTTCTGGTGCTTCTTTTCTGACAGATACTATACTCTTCACACTTCTGGTGCTTCTTTTCTGTCAGATACTATACTCTCCTCACACTCTGGTGCTTCTTTTCTGACAGATACTATACTCTCCTCACACTTCTGGTGCTTCTTTTCTGACAGATACTATACTCCTCCTCTCTCACACTTGTTGCTTCTTTTCTGTCAGATACTATAGTCTCCTCACACTTCTGGTGCTTCTTTTCTGACAGATACTATACTCTCCTCACACTTCTGGTTGCTTCTTTTCTGACAGATACTATACTCTCCTCACACTTCTGGTGCTTCTTTTCTGACAGATACTATACTCTCTTCACACTTCTGGTTGCTTCTTTCTGTCAGATACTATACTCTCCTCCTTCACACTTCTGGTGCTCTCTTTCTGACAGATACTATACTCTCCTCACACTCTGGTGCTTCTTTTCTGTCAGATACTATACTCCTCACACTCTGGTGCTTCTTTTCTGACAGATACTATACTCTCCTCACACTTCTGGTGCTTCTTTTCTGACAGATACTATACTCTCCTCACACTTCTGGTTGCTTTTTCTGTCAGATACTATACTCTCCTGACACTTCTGGTGCTTCTTTTCTGACAGATACTATACCTCCTCACACTTCTGGTGCTTCTTTTCTGTCAGATACTATACTCTCCTCACACTTCTGGTGCTTCTTTTCTGACAGATACTATACTCTCTTCACACTTGGTGCTTCTTTTCTGACAGATACTATACTCTCTCTCACACTTCTGGTGCTTCTTTTCTGACAGATACTATACCTCTCTTCACACTTCTGGTGCTTCTTTTCTGACAGACACTATACTCTCCTCACACTTGGTGCTTCTTTTCTGTCAGATACTATACTCTCCTCACACTGGTGCTGCTTCTTTTCTGTCAGATACTATACCTCCTGACACTTCTGGTGCTTCTTTTCTGTCAGATACTATACTCTCCTGACACTTCTGGTGCTTCTTTTCTGTCAGATACTATACTCTCTTCACACTCTGGTTGCTTCTTTTCTGACAGATACTATACTCTCTTCACACTTCTGGTGCTTCTTTTCTGACAGATACTATACTCTCCTCACACTTCTGGTGCTTCTTTTCTGTCAGATACTATACTCTCCTCACACTTCTGGTGCTTCTTTTCTGACAGATACTATACTCTCTTCCACTTCTGGTGCTTCTTTTCTGACAGATACTATACTCTCCTCACACTTCTGGTGCTTCTTTTCTGTCAGATACTATACTCTCCTCACACTTCTGGTTGCTTCTTTTCTGTCAGATACTATACTCTCCTGACACTTCTGGTGCTTCTTTTCTGACAGATACTATACTCTCCTCACACTTCTGGTTGCTTCTTTTTCTGACAGATACTATACTCTCCTCACACTTCTGGTGCTTCTTTTCTGTCAGATACTATACTCTCCTCACACTTCTAAACTTTTTTTCTGTCAGATACTATACTCTCCTCACACTTCTGGTGCTTCTTTTCTGACAGATACTATACTCTCTTCACACTGGTGCTTCTTTTCTGACAGACACTATACTCTCTTCACACTTCTGGTGCTTCTTTCTGACAGACACTATACTCTCCTCACACTTCTGGTTGCTTCTTTTCTGTCAGATGCTATACTCTCCTCACACTTCTGGTGCTTCTTTTCTGTCAGATACTATACTCTCCTGACACTTCTGGTGCTTCTTCTGTCAGATACTATACTCTCCTGACACTTCTGTGCTTCTTTCTTTCTGTCAGATACTATACTCTCCTCACACTTCTGGTTGGCTTCTTTCTGTCAGATACTATACTCTCCTCACATTTCTGGTGCTTCTTTTTTCTGACAGATACTATACTCTCCTCACATTCTGGTGCTTCTTTTCTGTCAGATACTATACTCTCCTGACACTTCTGGTTGCTTCTTTTCTGTCAGATACTATACTCTCCTCACACTTCTGGTGCTTCTTTTCTGACAGATACTATACTCTCTTCACACTCTGGTGCTTCTTTCTCTGGATACTATACTCTCTTCACACTTCTGGTGCTTCTTTTCTGACAGATACTATACTCTCCTCACACTTCTGGTGCTTCTTTCTGACAGATACTATACTCTCCTCACACTCTGGTGCTTTTTTCTGACAGATACTATACTCTCCTGACACTTCTGGTGCTTCTTTTCTGACAGATACTATACTCTCCTCACACTTCTGGTGCTTTTTCTGACAGATACTATACTCCTCCTCACACTTCTGGTGCTTCTTTCTGACAGATTCTATACTCTCTTCACACTTCTGGTGTGCTTCTTTTCTGTCAGATGCTATACTCTCCTCACACTTCTCTGTCAGCTGTCTTATACTGTCAGATATCTACTATACTCTCCTCTGACACTTCTCTGGTGCTTCTTTTCTGTCAGATACTATACTCTCTCTCACACTTCTGGTGCTTCTTTTCTGACAGATACTATACTCTCTTCACACTTCTGGTGCTTCTTTTTCTGACAGATACTATACTCTCCTCACTTCTGGTTTAGCTTCTTTTTCTGTCAGATACTATACTCTCTTCACACTTCTGGTGCTTCTTTTCTGACAGATTCTATACTCTCTTCACACCTCTGGTGCTTCTTTTCTGTCAGATACTATACCTCCTCTCACACTTCTGGTGCTTCTTTTCTGTCAGATACTATACTCTCCTGACACTTCTGCTTGGCTTCTTCTGTCAGGATACCATACTCTCCTCACACTTGGTGCTTCTTTTCTGACAGATACTATACTCTCTTCACACTTCTGGTGCTTCTTTTCTGACAAATACTATACTCTCTTCACACTTCTGGTGCTTCTTTTCTGACAGATACTATACTCTCCTCACACTTTGGTGCTTCTTTTCTGTCAGATACTATACTCTCCTGACACTTCAGTTCTTCTTCTGACAGATACTATACTCTCTTCACACTTCTGGTGCTTCTTTTCTGACAGATACTATACTCTCCTCACACTTCTGGTGCTTCTTTTCTGTCAGATACTATACTCTCCTGACACTTCTGGTTAGCTTCTTCTGTCAGATACTATACTCTCCTGACACTTCTGGTGCTTCTTTTCTGTCAGATACTATACTCTCCTCACACTTCTGGTGCTTTTTTCTGTCAGATACTATACTCTCTCACACTTCTGGTGCTTCTTTTCTGACAGATACTATACTCTCTTTCACACTTCTGGTGCTTCTTTTCTGACAGATACTATACTCTCTTCACACTTCTGGTGCTTCTTTTCTGACAGATACTATACTCTCCTCCACACTTCTGGTGCTTCTTTTCTGTCAGATACTATACTCTCCTCACACTTCTCAGTTGCTTCTTTTCTGTCAGATACTATACTCTCCTCACACTTCTGGTGCTTCTTTTCTGTCAGATACTATACTCTCCTGACACTTCTGGTGCTTCTTTCTGTCAGATACTATACTCTCCTCCACACTTCTGGTGCTTCTTTCTGTCAGATACTATACCCTCCTGACACTTCTGGTGCTTCTTTTCTGACAGATACTATACTCTCCTCACACTTCTGGTGCTTCTTTTCTGTCAGATACTATACTCTCCTGACACTTCTGGGCTTCTTTTCTGTCAGATACTATACCTCCTGACACTTTGGTGCTTCTTTCTGTCAGATACTATACTCTCCTGACACTTCTGGTGCTTCTTTTTCTGTCAGATATTATACTCTCCTCACACTTCTGGGTAGCTTCTTTCTGACAGATACTATACTCTCTTCACACTTCTGGTTGGCTTTCTCTCTGACAGATACTATACTCTCTTCACACTCTGGTGCTTCTTTCTGACAGATACTATACTCTCCCCACTTCTGGTTGGCTGCA
Source organism: Tachypleus tridentatus (assembly GCF_004210375.1). Classification (NCBI taxonomy): domain Eukaryota; kingdom Metazoa; phylum Arthropoda; class Merostomata; order Xiphosura; family Limulidae; genus Tachypleus; species Tachypleus tridentatus. Next base: position 61,636,938 of record NW_027467782.1, on the reverse strand, counting down.
CTTTCTGTCAGATACTATACTCTCCTGACACTTCTGGTGCTTCTTTTCTGTCAGATACTATACCTCCCTCACACTTGGCTGCTTCTTTTCTGACAGATACTTATACTCTCTTCACACTTCTGGTGCTTCTTTTCTGACAGACACTATACTCTCCTCACACTTCTGGTGCTTCTTTTCTGTCAGATACTATACTCCTCCTCACACTTCTGGTTGTCTTTTCTGTCAGATACTATACTCTCCTGACACTTCTGGTGCTTCTTCTGACAGATACTATACTCTCTCTCACACTTCTGGTTAGCTTCTTTTCTGACAGATACTATACTCTCCTCACACTTCTGGTTGGCTTCTTTTCTGTCAGATACTATACTCTCCTCACACTTCTGGTGCTTCTTTTCTGTCAGATACTATACTCTCCTCACACTTCTGGTTGCTTACTTTCTGACAGATACTATACTCTCTTCACACTTCTGGTGCTTCTTTTCTGACAGATACTATACCTCTCTCACACTTTGGTGCTTCTTTTCTGACAGACACTATACTCTCCTCACACTCTGGTTAGCTTCTTTCTGTCAGATACTATACTCTCCTCACACTTCTGGTTGCTTCTTTTCTGTCAGATACTATACTCTCCTGACACTTCTGGTGCTTCTTTTCTGTCAGATACTATACTCTCCTGACACTCTGGTGCTTCTTTTCTGTCAGATACTATACTCTCCCTCACACTTCTGGTGCTTCTTTTCTGTCAGATACTATACTCTCCTCACATTTCTGGTTGCTTCTTTTCTGACAGATACTATACTCCTCCTCACACTTCTGGTGCTTCTTTTCTGTCAGATACTATACTCTCCTGACACTTCTGGTTGCTTCTTTTCTGAAAGATACTATACTCTCCTGACACTGGTTGGCTGCTTCTTTCTGTCAGATACTATACTCTCCTCACACTTCTGGTGCTTCTTTTCTGACAGATACTATACTCCTCTTCACACTTCTGGTGCTTCTTTTCTGACCAGATACTATACTCTCTTCACACCTCTTGGGTGGCTTCTTTCTGACAGATACTATACTCTCCCTCACACTTCTGGTTAGCTTCTTTTCTGACAGATACTATACTCTCTCCTCACACTTCTGGTGCTTCTTTTCTGACAGATACTATACTCTCCTGACACTTCTGGTTGCTTCTTTTCTGACAGATACTATACTCTCCTCACACTTCTGGTTGCTTCTTTTCTGACAGATACTATACTCTCCTCACACTTCTGGTGCTTCTTTTCTGACAGATTCTATACTCTCTTCACATTTGGTTGAAAGCTTTTCTGTCAGATACTATACTCTCCTCACACTTCTGGTGGCTTCTTTCACTGTCAGATGCTATACCCTCCTGACACTTCTGGTTGCTTCTTTTCTGTCAGATACTATACTCTCCTCACACTTCTGGTTGGCTTCTTTCTGACAGATACTATACTCTCTTCACTTCTGTTGGCTTCTTTTCTGACAGATACTATACTCTCCTCCACTTCTTGTGCTTCTTTTCTGTCAGATACTATACTCTCTTCACACTTCTGTTGCTTCTTTTCTGACAGATTCTATACTCTCTTCACACTTCTGGCTTCTTCTTTTCTGTCAGATACTATACTCTCCCTAACACTTCTGGTTGCTTCTTTTCTGTCAGATACTTCTACCTCCTGACACTTCTGGTGCTTCTTTTCTGTCAGATACCATACTCTTCACACACTCTGGTGCTTCTTTTCTGACAGATACTATACTCTCTTCACACTTCTGGTTGCTTCTTTTCTGACAAATACTATACTCTCTTCACACTTCTGGTTAGCTTCTTTCTGACAGATACTATACTCTCCTCACACTTGGTGGCTTCTTTTCTGTCAGGATACTATACTCCTCCTGACACTTGGTGCTTAGCTTCTTCTGACAGATACTATACTCTCTTCACACTTCTGGTGCTTCTTTTCTGACAGATACTATACTCCTCACACTTATGGTGCTTCTTTTCTGTCAGATACTATACTCTCCTGACACTTCTGGTTGCTTCTTTTCTGTCACGGATACTATACTCTCCTGACACTTCTGGTGCTTCTTTTCTGTCAGATACTATACTCTCCTCACACTTGGTGCTTCTTTTCTGTCAGATACTATACTCTCCTCACACTTCTGGTGGCTTCTTTCTGACAGATACTATACTCTCTTCACACCTCTGGTGCTTCTTTTCTGACAGATACTATACTCTCTTCACACTTCTGGTTGCTTCTTTCTGACAGATACTATACTCTCCTCACATTTCTGGTTGCTTCTTTCTGTCAGATACTATACTCTCCTCACAGCTTGGTGCTTGGCTTTCTGTCAGATACTATACTCTCCTGACACTTCTGGTTGCTTCTTTCTGTCAGATACTATACTCTCCCTGACACTTCTGGTGCTTCTTTTCTGTCAGATACTATACTCTCCTCACACTTCTGGTGCTTCTTTTCTGTCAGATACTATACTCTCTCTGACACTTCTGGACAACTTTTTTCTGACGACGGATACTATACTCTCCTCACACTTCACCAGTTGCTTCTGCACTTTCTGTCAGATACTATACTCCTCCTGACACTTCTGGTTAGCTTTTTTCTGTCAGATACTATACTCTCCTGACACTTCTGGTTGCTTCTTTTCTGTCAGATACTATACTCTCCTGACACTTCTGGTGCTTCTTTTCTGTCAGATACTATACTCTCCTCACACTTCTGGTGCTTCTTTCTGACAGATACTATACTCTTCACACTTCTGTGCTAGCTGTTTCTGACAGATAACTATACTCTCTTCACACTTCTGGTGCTTCTTTTCTGACAGATACTATACTCTCCTCACACTCTGGTTAGCTGGCTTTTCTGTCAGATACTATACTCTCCTGACACTTCTGGTTAGCTTCTTTTTCTGTCAGATACTATACTCTCCTCACACTTCTGGTTGGCTTGGCTTTCTCTGACAGATACTATACTCTTCACTGCTTCTGGTTGCTTCTTTTTCTGTCAGATACTATACTCTCCCTCACACTTGGTGGCTGGCTTTTCTGACAGATACTATACCTCTTCACTTCTCTGGTTAGCTTCTTTTCTGTCAGATACTATACTCTCCTCACACCTCTGGTTGCTTCTTTCTGTCACATACTATACTCTCCTCCACACTTCTGTGGTGCTTTTCTGTCAGATACTATACTCTCCTCACACTTCTGGTTCTTCTTTTCTGTCCAGATACTATACTCCTCCTCACACTGGTGGCTTCTTTTCTGTGTACATACTATACTCTCCTCACACTTCTGGTGCTTCTTTCTGTCAAATACTTTACTCTCCTCACACTTCTGGTGGCTTTTCTGTTCAGGATACTATACTCTCCTCACACTTCTGGTTAGCTTCTTTTCTGACAGATACTATACTCTCTTCACACTTCTGGTTGCTTCTTTTCTGACAGGATACTATACTCTCCTCACACTTCTGGTGCTTCTTTCTAACAGATACTATACTCTCCTCACACTTCTGGTGCTTCTTTTCTGACAGATACTATACTCTCCTCACACTTCTGGTGGCTGTTTTCTGATTAGATACTATACTTTCCTCACACTTGGTGGTGCTTCTTTTCTGTCAGATACTATACCTCCTCACACTTCTGGTTGCTTCTTTTCTGACAGATACTATACTCTCCTCACACTTCTGGTGCTTCTTTTCTGACAGATACTATACTCTCTTCACACTTCTGGTTGGCTTCTTTTCTGACAGATACTATACTCTCCTCACACTTCTGGTAGCTTCTCTTCACAGTGGATACTATACTCTCCTCACACTTCTGGTGCTTCTTTTCTGACAGATACTATATACTCTCTCACACTTCTGAGTTGCTTCTTTTCTGTCAGATACTATACTCTCCTCACACTTGGTGCTTCTTTCTGACAGATACTATACTCTCCTCACACTTGGTGCTTCTTTTCTGACAGATACTATACTCTCCTCACACTTGGTGCTTAGCTTTTTTCTGACAGATACTCATACTCTCCTCACACTTCTGGTTGCTTCTTTCTGACAGATACTATACTCTCCTGACATTTCTGGTGTGGCTTTTCTGACCAGATACTATACCTCCCTGACACATCTGGTGCTTCTTTTCTGACAGATACTATACTCTCTTCACACTCTGGTGCTTCTTTTCTGACAGACACTATACTCTCTTCACACTTCTGGTTGCTTCTTTCTGAGCCAGACACTATACTCTCCTCACACTTCTGGTGCTGGCTTTTCACTGTCAGATACTATACTCTCCTCACACTTGGTGCTTGCTTTTCATAATCAGGATACTATACTCTCCTGACACTTCACCGGTGCTTTCTTTTCTGTCAGGATACTATACTCTCCTGACACTTCTGGTGCTTCTTTTTCTGTCAGATACTATACTCTCCTCACACTTCTGGTTGCTTCTTTCTGTCAGGATACTATACTCCTCTCACACCTCTGGTTGGCTTCTTTTCTGTCAGATACTATACTCTCCTGACACTTCTGGTTGGCTTCTTTCTGTCAGGATACTATACTCTCCCTGACACTTCTGGTTGGCTTCTTTTTCTGTCAGATACTATACTCTCCTCACACCTCTGGTTGCTTCTTTTCTGACAGATACTATACTCTCTCTTCACACTTCTGGTTGCTTGCTTTTCTGACAGATACTATACTCTCTTCACACTTGGTGCTTCTTTTCTGACAGATACTATACTCTCCTGAGCACTTCTGGTTGCTTCTTTTCACGACAGATACTATACTCTCCTCACACTTCTGGTTGCTTCTTTCTGACAGATACTATACTCTCCTCACACTTCTGGTGTTTTTTTTCTGACCGGATACTATACTCTCCTCCACACTTCTGGTGTTGGCTTTCTGTCAGATACTATACTCTCCTCACACTCTCTGGTGCTTCTTTTCTGTCAGATACTATACTCTCCTCACTTCTGGTTGCTTCTTTTCTGTCAGATACTATACCTCCCCTCACACTTCTGGTGCTTCTTTTCTGACAGATACTATACTCTTCACATCTCTGGTGCTTCTTTTCTGACAGATACTATACTCCCTTCACACTCTCTGGTGCTTCTTTCTGACAGATACTATACCTCCTGACACTTCTGGTTGCTTCTTTTCTGACAGATACTATACTTTCCTCACACTTCTGGTGCTTCTTTTCTGACAGATACTATACTCTCCTCACACTTCTGGTTAGCTTCTTTTTCTGACAGATTCTATACTCTCTTCACACTTCTGGCTAGCTTTTCTGTCGTCAGATACTATACTCCTCCTACACTTCTGGTGTTTCTTTTCTGTCAGATACTATACTCTCCTGACTTCTTGTTAGCTTTTTTCTGTCAGATACTATACTCTCCCTCACACTTCTGGTTCTTTTTCTGACAGGATACTATACTCTCTTCACACTTCTTGGTAGCTTCTTTTCTGACAGATACTATACTCTCCTCACTCTGCACTTCTGGTGGCTTCTTTCTGTCAGATATACTCTCCTCACACTTCTGGTTGGCTTCTTTCTGTCAGATACTATACTCTCCTCACACTTCACCAGTTGGCTTCTTTTCTGACAGGATACTATACTCTCTTCACACTTCTTGGTGCTCTTTTCACGACAGATACTATACTCTCTTCACACTCTGGTGCTTCTTTTCTGACAGATACTATACTCTCCTGACACCTCTGGTTGGCTTCTTTTCTGACAGATACTATACACTCCTGACACTCTGGTGCTTCACTTTCTGACAGATACTATACTCTCCTCACACTTCTGGTGCTTTTTTCTTACAGATTCTATACTCTCTTCACACTTCTGGTTGGCTTCTTCTGACAGATTCTATACTCTCTTCACACTTCTGGTGCTTTTCTGTCAGATACTATACTCTCTCACACTTCTGGTTGCTTCTTTTCTGTCAGATACTATACTCTCCTGACACTTCTGGTGCTTCTTTTCTGTCAGATACTTTCTCTCCACTTACCTTCTGGTGCTTCTTTCTGACAGATACTATACTCTCCTCCACACTTCTGGTGCTTTTCTGTCAGATACTATACTCTCCTCACACTTCTGGTGCTTCTTTTCTGACAGATACTATACTCTCCTGTCACTTCTGGTTGCTTCTTTCTGACAGATACTATACTCTCCCCACACTTCTGGTTGCTTCTTTTCTGACAGATACTATACTCTCCTCACCTACACTTGGTGCTTTTCTGTCAGATACTATACTCTCCTCACACTTCTGGTGCTTCTTTTCTGACAGGATACTATACTCTCTTCCTTCTGCACTTCTGGTTGCTTCTTTTTCTGACAGATACTATACTCTTCACACTTCTGGTTAGCTTCTTTTCTGACAAGAGTTCCATACTCTCCTCACACTCTGGTTGGCTTCTTTTCTGTCAGATACTATACTCTCCTCCACACTTCTGGTGCTTCTTTTCTGTCAGATACTATACTCTCCTCACACTTCTGGTGCTTCTTTCTGACAGATACTATACTCTCCTCACACACTTCTGGTTGCTTCTTTCTGACAGTGGATTCTATACTCTCCTCACACTTCTGGTTGGCCTGCTTTTCTGTCAGATACTCTCCTCTCCTCACACTTTGGTGCTTCTTTTCTGACAGATACTATACTCTCCTCACACTCTGGTTGCTTCTTTTCTGACAAATACTATACTCTCCTGACACTTCACAGTTGCTTCTTTTCTGTCAGATACTATACTCTCTCCTCACACTTCTGGTTAGCTTCTTTTCTGACAGATACTATACTCTCCTGACACTTCTGGTTGCTGGCTTTCTGACAGATACTATACTCTCCTCACACACATCTGGTTAGCTTCTTTTCTGTCAGATACTACTCTCCTCACACACTCTGGTTGGCTGGCACTTTCTGACAGATACTATACTCTCCTCACACTTCTGGTGCTTCTTTCTGTCAGATACTATACTCTCCTCACACTTCTGGTTGGCTTCTTTTCTGACAGATACTATACTCTCTTCACACTTCTGGTTAGCTTCTTTCACAACAGATACTATACTCTCCTCACACTTCTGGTGCTTCTTTCTGACAGTGGATACTATACTCTCCCTCACACTTCTGGTGCTTCTTTCACTGACAGATACTATACTCTCCTCACACTTCTGGTGCTTCTTTTCTGTCAGATACTATACTCTCTCTTCACACTTCTGGTGCTTCTTTTCTGACAGATACTATACTCTCCTCACACTTCTGGTTGCTTCTTTTCTGACAGATACTATACTCTCTTCACACTTCTGGTTAGCTATTTTCTGAGCAGGATACTATACTCTCCTCACACTTCTAGTGCTTCTTTCTAACAGATACTATACTCTCCCTCACTGCTTCTGGTTGCTTCTTTTCTGACAGATACTATACTCTCCTCACACTTCTAGTTGGCTTCTTTTCTGACAGATACTATACTCCTCCTCACAGGCTTCTGTGCTTATTTCTTTTCTGTCAGATACTATACTCTCCCTCACACTTCTGGTTAGGCTTGGCATTTTCTGACAGATACTATACTCTCTTCACACTTCTGTTGCTTCTTTTCTGTCAGATACTATACTCTCCTCACACTTCTGGTGGCTTCTTTCCTGACAGATACTATACTCTCCTCACACTTGGTTGCTTCTTTTCTGACAGATACTATACTCCTCCTCACACTTCTGGTTGCTTCTTTTCTGTCAGATACTATAGTCTCCTCACACTTCTGGTGCTTCTTTTCTGACAGATACTATACTCTCCTCACACTTCTGGTTGCTTCTTTTCTGACAGATACTATACTCTCCTGACACTTCTGGACAGCTTCTTTCTGACAGATACTCGTACTCTCTTCACAGCTTGGTGCTTAGCTTTTCTGTCAGGATACTATACTCTCCTCACTTCTGGACTGGTGCTTCTTTCTGACAGATACTATACTCTCCTCACACTTCTGGTGCTTCTTTTCTCTGTCAGATACTATACTCTCTCACACTGCTTCTGGTGCTTCTTTTCTGACAGATACTATACTCTCCTCACACTTGTGCTTCTGGCCTTTCTGACAGATACTATACTCTCCTCACACTTCTGGTTAGCTTCTTTCTGTCAGATACTATACTCTCCTGACACTTCTGGTGCTTCTTTTCTGACAGATACTATACTCCTCCTCACACTTCTCCAGTTGCTTCTTTTCTGTCAGATACTATACTCTCCTCACACTTCTGGTTGGCTAACTTTCTGACAGATACTATACTCCTCTTCACACTTCTGGTGCACTCTTTTCTGACAGATACTATACTCTCTTCACACTTCTGGTTGCTTCTTTTTCTGACAGATACTATACTCTTCACACTTCTGACTGCTTCTTTTCTGAGCCAGACACTATACTCCTCCTCTGCACCCTGGTTCTTTGCTTCTTCACACGGATACTATACTCCTCCCTCACACTCTGGTGCTTCTTTTCTGTCAGATACTATACTCTCCTGACTGCTTCTGGTGGCTTCTTTTCTGTCAGATACTATACTCTCCTGACACTTGGTATGCTTCTTTCTGTCAGATACTATACTCTTCACACTCTGGTGCTGGCTTTTCTCTGACAGATACTATACTCTCTCACACTTCTGGTAGCTTTCTTTCTGACAGACACTATACTCTCCTCACACTTCCTGTGCTTCTTTTCTGTCAGATACTATACTCTCCTCACACTTCTGGTGCTTCTTTTCTGACAGATACTATACTCTCTTCACACTTCTGGTGCTTCTTTTTCTGACAGATACTATACTCCTCTTCACACTTCTGGTGCTTCTTTTCTGACAAGATACTATACTCTCCTGACACTTCCTGGATTGCTT
>NW_027467782.1:61570123-61627552 GCF_004210375.1 Tachypleus tridentatus | reverse complement strand
TTTACAGCATGCCATACTCTTTCAAGCTTTAGTCTTACTTTGTGATGAGGTAGCGTGTGGTGAAAACCTAGTGTTTCATTCTTGAGTACTACATATAATAACATTCTGGATTTGTTTACAGCATACTCTTTCAAGCTTTAGTCTTACTTTGTGATGAGGTAACGATGGTGAAAACCTAGTGTTTCATTCTTGAAGTACTACATAATACCATTCTCGTTTGTTTACAGCATGCTCTCTTCAAGCTTTAGTCTTACACTTTGTGATGAGGTAACATGTGGTGAAAACCTAGTGTTTCATTCTTGAAGTACTACATAATAACATTCTGGATTTTGTTTACAAAGCATACTCTTTCAAGCTTTAGTCTTACTTTGTGATGAGGAGTAACATGTGGTGAAAACCTAGTGTTTCATTCTTGAAGTACTCACATAATAACATTCTGGATTTGTTTACAGCATACCCCTTTCAAGCTTTAGTCTTACTTTGTGATGAGGTAACGTGTGGTGAAAACCTATGTTTCATTCTTGAAGTACTACATAATACCATTCTGGATTTGTTTACAGCATGCCATACTCTTTCAAGCTTTAGTCTTACTTTGTGATGAGGTAACGTGGTGAAAACCTAGTGTTTCATTCTTGAAGTACTACATAATAGCATTCTGGATTTGTTTACAGCATACTCTTTCAAGCTTTAGTCTTACTTTGTGATGAGGTAACGCATGTGGTGAAAACCTAGTGTTTCATTCTTGAAGTACTACATGATACCATTCTGGATTTGTTTACAGCATACTCTTTCAAGCTTTAGTCTTACTTTGTGATGAGGTAACATGTGGTGAAAACCTAGTGTTTCATTCTTGAAGTACTACATAATAACATTCTGGATTTGTTTACAGCATGCTCTTTCAAGCTTTATTCTGTCTTACTTTGTGATGAGGTAAACGTGTGGTGAAAACCTAGTGTTTCATTCTTGAAGTACCACATAATAACATTCTGGATTTGTTTACAGCATGCCATGCTCTTTCAAGCTTTAGTCTTACTTTGTGATGAGGTAACGTGTGGTGAAAACCTAGTGTTTCATTCTTGAAGTACTACATAATAACATTCTGGATTTGTTTACAGCATGCCATACTTTTCAAGCTTTAGTCTTACTTTGTGATGAGGTAACATGTGGTGAAAACCTAGTGTTTCATTCTTGAAGTACTACATAATAACATTCTGGATTTGTTTACAGCATGCTCTTTCAAGCTTTAGTCTTACTTTGTGATGAGGTAACATGTGGTGAAAACCTAGTGTTTCATTCTTGAAGTAATACATAATAACCATTCTGGATTTGTTTACAGCATGCCATGCTTTCAAGCTTTAGTCTTACTTTGTGATGAGGTAACGTGGTGAAAACCTAGTGTTTCATTCTTGAAGTACTACATAATAACATTCTGATTTGTTTACAGCATACTCTTTCAAGCTTTAGTCTTACTTTGTGATGAGGTAACGTGTGGTGAAAACCTAGTGTTTCATTCTTGAAGTACTACATAATCACCATTCTGGATTTGTTTACAGCATGCCATACTTTCAAGCTTTAGTCTTACTTTGTGATGAGGTAACGTGTGGTGAAAACCTAGTGTTTCATTCTTGAAGTACTACATAATAACCATTCTGGATTTGTTTACAGCATGCCATACTTTTTTCAAGCTTTAGTCTTACTTTGTGATGAGGTAACGTGTGGTGAAAACCTAGTGTTTCATTCTTGAAGTACTACATAATAACCATTCTGATTTGTTTACAGCATGCCATACTCTTTCAAGCTTTAGTCTTACTTTGTGATGAGGTAACGTGGTGAAAAACCTAGTGTTTCATTCTTGAAGTACTACATAATACCATTCTGGATTTGTTTACAGCATGCTCTTTCAAGCTTTAGTCTTACTTTGTGATGAGGTAACGGTGGTGAAAACCTAGTGTTTCATTCTTGAAGTACTACATAATACCATTCTGGATTTGTTTACAGCATGCTCTTTCAAGCTTTAGTCTTACTTTGTGATGAGGTAACGTGGTGGTGAAAACCTAGTGTTTCATTCTTGAAGTACTACATAATACCATTCTGGATTTGTTTACAGCATGCTCTTTCAAGCTTTAGTCTTACTTTGTGATGAGGTAACGCGTGTGGTGAAAACCTAGTGTTTCATTCTTGAAGTACTACATAATAACCATTCTGGATTTGTTTACAGCATGCCATACTCTTTCAAGCTTTAGTCTTACTTTGTGATGAGGTAACGTGTGGTGAAAACCTAGTGTTTCATTCTTGAAGTACTACATAATAACCATTCTGGATTTGTTTACAGCATGCCATACTTTTTCAAGCTTTAGTCTTACTTTGTGATGAGGTAACATGTGGTGAAAACCTAGTGTTTCATTCTTGAAGTACTACATAATAACATTCTGGATTTGTTTACAGCATGCTCTTTCAAGCTTTAGTCTTACTTTCTGATGATGAGGTAACATGTGGTGAAAACCTAGTGTTTCATTCTTGAAGTACTACATAATAACCATTCTGGATTTGTTTACAGCATGCCATGCTCTTTCAAGCTTTAGTCTTACTTTTGTGATGAGGTAACATGTGGTGAAAACCTAGTGTTTCATTCTTGAAGTACTACATAATAACATTCTGGATTTGTTTACAGCATACTCTTTCAAGCTTTAGTAGTCTTACTTTGTGATGAGGTAACGTGTGGTGAAAACCTAGTGTTTCATTCTTGAAGTACTACATAATAACATTCTGGATTTGTTTACAGCATACTCTTTCAAGCTTTAGTCTTACTTTGTGATGAGGTAAACGTGTGGTGAAAACCTAGTGTTTCATTCTTGAAGTACTACATAATAACCATTCTGGATTTGTTTACAGCATACTCTTTCAAGCTTTAGTTTTACTTTGTGATGAGGTAACGTGGTGAAAACCTAGTGTTTCATTCTTGAAGTACTACATAATAACCATTCTGGATTTGTTTACAGCATGCCATACTCTTTCAAGCTTTAGTCTTACTTTGTGATGAGGTAACGTGTGGTGAAAACCTAGTGTTTCATTCTTGAAGTACATACATAATACCATTCTGATTTGTTTACAGCATGCTCTTTCAAGCTTTAGTCTTACTTTGTGATGAGGTAACGTGGTGAAAACCTAGTGTTTCATTCTTGAAGTACTACATAATACCATTCTGGATTTGTTTACAGCATGCTCTTTCAAGCTTTAGTCTTACTTTGTGATGAGATAACGCGGTGGTGAAAACCTAGTGTTTCATTCTTGAAGTACTACATAATAACCATTCTGGATTTGTTTACAGCATGCTCTTTCAAGCTTTAGTCTTACTTTGTGATGAGGTAACGTGTGAAAACCTAGTGTTTCATTCTTGAAGTACTACATAATAACCATTCTGGATTTGTTTACAGCATGCCATACTCTTTCAAGCTTTAGTCTTACTTTTGTGATGAGGTAACGTGTGGTGAAAACCTAGTGTTTCATTCTTGAAGTACTACATAATAACCATTCTGGATTTGTTTACAGCATGCTCTTCAAGCTTTAGTCTTACTTTGTGATGAGGTAACGTGTGGTGAAAACCTAGTGTTTCATTCTTGAAGTACTACATAATACCATTCTGGATTTGTTTACAGCATGCTCTTTCAAGCTTTAGTCTTACTTTGTGATGAGGTAACGTGTGGTGAAAACCTAGTGTTTCATTCTTGAAGTACTACATAATAACCATTCTGGATTTGTTTACAGCATGCTCTTTCAAGCTTTAGTCTTACTTTGTGATGAGGTAACATGTGGTGAAAACCTAGTGTTTCATTCTTGAAGTACTACATAATACCATTCTGGATTTGTTTACAGCATGCCTACTCTTTCAAGCTTTAGTCTTACTTTGTGATGAGGTAACATGTGGTGAAAACCTAGTGTTTCATTCTTGAAGTACTACATAATACCATTCTGGATTTGTTTACAGCATGCTCTTTCAAGCTTTAGTCTTACTTTGTGATGAGGTAATGTGTGGTGAAAACCTAGTGTTTTATTCTTGAAGTACTACATAATAACATTCTGGATTTGTTTAGAGCATGCTCTTTCAAGCTTTAGTCTTACTTTGTGATGAGGTAACATGTGGTGAAAACCTAGTGTTTCATTCTTGAAGTACTACATAATACCATTCTGGATTTGTTTGGCATGCTCTATCAAGCTTTAGTCTTACTTTGTGATGAGGTAACATGTGGTGAAAACCTAGTGTTTCATTCTTGAAGTACTACATAATAACCATTCTGGATTTGTTTAGAGCATGCTCTTTCAAGCTTTAGTCTTACTTTGTGATGAGGTAACATGTGGTGAAAACCTAGTGTTTCATTCTTGAAGTACTACATAATAACCATTCTGGATTTGTTTACAGCATGCCATACTCTTTCAAGCTTTAGTCTTACTTTGTGATGAGGTAAGCGTGTGGTGAAAACCTAGTGTTTCACTCTTGAAGTACTACATAATAACCATTCTGGATTTGTTTACAGCATGCCATACTCTTTCAAGCTTTAGTCTTACTTTGTGATGAAGTAACGTGTCTTGAAAACCTAGTGTTTCATTTTTGAAGTACTACATAATAACCATTCTGGATTTGTTTACAGCATGCCATACTCTTTCAAGCTTTAGTCTTACTTTGTGATGAGGTAACATGTGGTGAAAACCTAGTGTTTCATTCTTGAAGTACTACATAATACCATTCTGGATTTGTTTACAGCATACTCTTTCAAGCTTTAGTCTTACTTTGTGATGAGGTAACGCGTGGTGAAAACCTACTGTTTCATTCTTAAGTACTACATAATACCATTCTGGATTTGTTTACAGCATGCTCTTTCAAGCTTTAGTCTTACTTTGTGATGAGGTAACGTGTGGTGAAAACCTAGTGTTTCATTCTTGAAATACTACATAATACCATTCTGGATTTGTTTACAGCATGCCATACTCTTTCAAGCTTTAGTCTTACTTTGTGATGAGGTAACATGTGGTGAAAACCTAGTGTTTCATTCTTGAAGTACTACATAATACCATTCTGGATTTGTTTACAGCATGCCATACTCTTTCAAGCTTTAGTCTTACTTTGTGATGAGGTAACGTGTGGTGAAAACCTAGTGTTTCATTCTTGAAGTACTACATAATACCATTCTGGATTTGTTTTTACCTTTTATTTCACTCCTTGTTGGGTATCAGATTTTACTTCTTATGTACAATTGTAAAATTTGTTCCAATTTTAAACCAATCGAGTTTTTACAAACTTTGAATGTAAAGTGTTTTCACAGTTTTTGTTGTGTTGTGACAAATTTTTTGTTACTACATAATAAATGTATCATTGAAGAAAAAAACCTGCTTATATATTCCTTCATTCTTATAACTAATTACCATAACACTGTGTTGTATTACCAACCAGGTTAGAGGTAATTTTTACATGTAAAATTTTTTGGTTTATTCCTATGTCTACTTGTTATGTTTTAGTTATGAAAACTTTTATTGGTAACTAATTTCATTTGCATTTTCAGGTGGCTGAGGTTGCCCTTAAAAAGGAACCTAAACAGGAAGAATCTGCTGAGAAAATTGGGAGCATTGTCTTAAACTCCACAGCTGAGTTTTGTCGGAACCTTGGAGACATTCCCACTTATGGGATGTCGGGAAATCGAGAGGATGAAGCTGATGAAATCATGGTTAGAATTTCTGTAATGTTGATTTTATAGTAGACAGAGTTTAATAATATTGTTAACCCTGTGCCAGTCAGAACTTCTTACAGAGATACATTAAAAATTTAACTCTCAACACGGTCTTGATCAATTTGACCTTGTAACTAACCCCCAAAAAAAAAAAAAGAATCTGAATTTCCTTTTGTTATATCTAGAATGACTTTAAATTGTAACATGAAACCACATTAGTTCATCCTAAGTAGCTTTAAGTTGCCAGGCATGGCCAAGTGGTTAAGTTCTGACTCGAAGTCTGAGGGTTGCGTGTTCGTTTCTCGGTCGCACCAAACATGCTTGCCCTTTCAGTCATGGGGGCATTATAATGTAATGATCAATCCCACTGTTCACTGGTAAAAGAGTAGTTCAATAGTTGGCGGTGGGTGGTGATGACTAGCTGCCTTCCCTCTAGTCTTACACTGCTAAATCAGGGACAGCTAGCACAGATAGCCCTCAAGTAGCTTTCTATGAAATTCAAAACAAAGAAACAAACAGACTTTAAGTTGTAACGTCTTTTCATAATTAAATTTTATTCTTTTGTTTCCATCCTCACCATGATAAGTTGTAATTCACTTGAAGCATGTGCAGCTCACATTATGCTATTGAATTACATACATTATTTATGTGTTACTCACATGTGTGCCTCGCGAAACATTTTTGTTATAATATTATTTATTTTACCTAATCTGATCTTAACTAACCTAAAAATATCTCTATTCATACTAGTTAGTTAATGTTTAACAATAATTTACTTACCCACTCTTCTTTGTTTTGGCTATCAGTTGGAATTATACCTGAACTTACATATACTAATGGTAATAGTGCACTAAATAATTTTAATGTAACTGAATGATGTGTGTCTTCCTCATCTCACAGGACTTCGAACGGGAATTGATGGAGGAACAGCAACTTAAAGAATTAGAAGCTCAAAACCGAGGAGCTTGGAATGAAGTTGATATTGATGACAAACCTGTGGAGATTAATGTGAGTAAACATATGTTTAATAAAGATGTCTTGAACTTCATGTGATATCAGTCCTTTCCAAATGTCTTACTTAGGTTGTAATACATGTGTAATCACTGTATTCATTTCAACACAAATGTTTTAAATATATTTGCACCCAAATCCTTTCTTGCATTTTAGCTCAGGTTTAGGTTTGTATGATGTATCTTTTATTTTTATTGCACCAAAGATTGTACTATAATTACTATGAAATTTTTCTAGACTCTGTAAAATTATATAAGCCATTAAAGTGTGTGTTGATGATGTAATTGTGTTATAGTATGGCCTTTCATTCTTTTCCATGTATTCTTGATTTCAGCTACTTCATTGTCACTCATAATTGTGTTTCATATTTATTAATGTAACAGCTTACATCAAATGTTTAAAATAATTTAGCATTTTTAATATCTCTTATCCTTGTCCATCTGCTAATATAAGTACAAAGTATTTAGTTTTGTTTATAAAAGTTGCTTTTGTATTCTTTTTGGAAATTACATACAGTTTCACCCCTCCCTTTCCCCTAGTGTCTAAAATCATGCTCAGATGAATTCCACATGACTAGTTTCATGTTAAAAGTGCATTTTTTTGTAAAGCAGAAAGGAACTGTTGAACTAACTACTGTAGTAAAATAAAAAAGCACTGGAACCAATAAAATTCATTGTGTATAACCAGTACAAAACAATGAAATAGATTATTGAAAGATGTGTGACATTATAACTAAACATTTAGTAATCTTTGGTCTGGGTAAGGAAGAATAGAAGAGCTTTATGGTAAACAGATTGCCTAAAAGAAAATAATTCAAAGATTTAAAATGTTTCATTTGTGACGTTATTAGCTTTTGAAACTTGAAAGTTGCAAAACGAACTGTGTAGTCTGTTCAATTTTACAGTTTTTGGTACCATCAACCTAGATAATTAATAGTTATCAAACTATCTGAATTAAAAATAAGTTACAATCATGTTTACAGGCCACTTATTTGTAGCTTTGATTTGAATGTTCACAAGATTTATTCACACTAGAAAATTCAAGTAATTTTAGGCGTAACTTCCAATTAGTTCTCGCTTGCTACTTCCAAATTAGGGATGACTATTGCGTATAGCCATTGGGTAAATTTTCATGAAATAAACAAAAACAAATACCCCACCCGTCATTAATAATTATGACTGGGGAGAGTGAAAATGCTAACATTTCAATTATATCTTCAGGTGACCGGAGGAGAGAAACCAGATGAAGCTTGGGATAACATGATGATGGTATTTGCCCTTGTAAAAATGCACTAGATACTGTGTTCAAAAGGTTTTAATTAAAGGTTGTACCTTACATCTGAACAGATAATAACATGATGCTTAACATGTTATAAATTACAACTGTTGTTGAAACATTTGACAAACTGTGAATTGTTTTTCTACCTAGAACCAGGAAAGTATTCCAATCTTAGAAGAAGAACCAGATGTTAGCACTGGAATGGCTGCAGCCCTTCAGTTAGCAATGAAGAAAGGTATTGTATTATACTGTGTACATGTTGACATATCACAATGAAGAAAGGTAATGTATTATACTGTGTACATGTTAACATATCACAATGAAGAAAGGTAATGTATTATACTGTGTACATGTTGACATATCACAATGAAGAAAGGTATTGTATTATACTGTGTACATGTTGACATATCACAATGAAGAAAGGTAATAATTATACTGTGTACATGTTGACATATCACAATGAAGAAAGGTAATGTATTATACTGTGTACATGTTAATATATCACAATGAAGAAAGGTAATGTATTGTTCTGTGTACGTGTTAACATCACAATGAAGAAAGGTAATGTATTATATTGTGTACATGTTGACATATCACAATGAAGAAAGGTAATGTATTATTCTGAATGTTCTCGTCTGTGTAAATGTTAACGTATCACAATGAAGAAAGGTAATGTATTATTCTGAATGTTCTCGTCTGTGTAAATGTTAACGTATCACAATGAAGAAAGGTATTGTATTATACTGTGTACATGTTGACATATCACAATGAAAAAAGGTAATGTATTGTCCTGTGTACAAGTTGACATATCACAATGAAGAAAGGTAATATAATATTCTGTGTAACGTGGTTAACATATCACAATGAAGAAAGGTAATGTATTGTTCTGTGTACGTGTTAACATCACAATGAAGAAAGGTGATGTAATATTCTGTGTATATGTTGACGTATCACAATGAAGAAAGGTAATGTATTATTCTGAATGTTCTCGTCTGTGTAAATATTAACGTATCACAATGAAGAAAGGTAATGTATTATTCTGAATGTTCTCGTCTGTGTAAATGTTAACGTATCACAATGAAGAAAGGTAATGTATTATTCTGAATGTTCTCGCCTGTGTAAATGTTAACGATCACAATGAAGAAAGGTAATGTATTATTCTGAATGTTCTCGCTGTGTAAATGTTAACGTATCACAATGAAGAAAGGTAATGTATTATTCTGAATGTTCTCGTCTGTGTAAATGTTAACGTATCACAATGAAGAAAGGTAATGTATTGTTCTGAATGTTCTCGTCTGTGTAAATGTTAACGTATCACAATGAAGAAAGGTAATGTATTATTCTGAATATTCTCGTCTGTGTAAATGTTAACGTGATCAATCTTTCTTAAAGAATCACCTATTGTGAAATTGTTTTAATAATGTGCTGTCAGTTAAACATCTGTTCTCAACATTCCTTGATATTAAATATTTATACAACTTAATGTATTCTTTTTAAAACCACGTTAGATTTGAGCTCTGAATAGAATAATTCAGTTTTAACTTTCTGATTGGAAAAAGCTGTTTTTATATTAAATAACTGTATATTTTTGCACTGACTCTGTTTATTTCTAAATATTAAAATTGCTTTGTCATATAAATATCAATGTTTCAGTGATACAGATATCTTAATATCAAGGTTAACAGTGATAAAGATATGCTTTTGTTAATTTTCAGCTTAGTTACATTGTCCTGTACCAATTTATTTAATTCTAATGTGTGTATAAAACACAATACTTGCAGTTACCGAAAACACTTTTGTATTGATTTAGTAAAGTCATTATCTCACTGTAATAGGATACTTGGAAAATGAGGTAAAGAAACCAGTTAGTGCCCAAAGACATAGTGATCTTCAAGCTCAGAGCTATACCATTGAAGAAAAGTTTTAGTAAGTATTTCTTTCAGCCTATTAATGTTTGACCTCCTTACCTTCCTCAAAAAAAAAATCTTTTTAGAGAAAATGTATATTCACAATTACGAGACTGTTGCTAAGTAACATGTGTGTCCATCAGAGACTGAAAAACTGAAAATTGGTCTGGTAATAATTGCAGGAAAACTTGTAGGTTTATAAATTGATTAACCAATTGAATATTCCGTTTGTTTCCCTCTAATACCAGTTATTTTAATGTGAAGTGTAGTCTAGTTTACAGAATGAAATGCCTTTTCTCTTGTAGAAAACTTGGGTTGGGTGGTTACAGTTATAACAAAATCTATGAATGGATTAGAGATAGTGTTTTGAAAGTACCAATCCAAAGCTTTAAAATCGTGCTTAATTTGTATGCTGGCAGTTATCTCTGTTCTTTTTTGCCTAATCCTTTTATTAAACACAGAAATGTGAACTGTTCAGATAGATTTATGAAAACTGGGTTGTATGATAATTTTAATTTTAACATTTTTCTATTTGTTATAATAATTTTATTACTTCTGGCTAATCTTTGACATAAAGCGACATTAAAGCTCAGTTGGTTATCTTAACTCGCACTTCTTTCAGTGACGACGACAAAGCGCCTCAGAGATCGTTACGTGAGGTCCACTGTCAGACTTCAAAGATAAAGAAGGGTACAAACCTGATGTGAAGCTGGAGTACATAGACGACAGCGGTAGACTGCTTGATGCTAAAGAAGCTTTTCGCTACCTCAGCCACAAGTTTCACGGCAAGGGTCCAGGGAAAAATAAAGTGGATAAACGCGGCAAAAAAATTGGAACAGGAAGCAGTAGGTTCCACTTTTGTGATAATGTATCTGTTTCTTATTTCATGATGTGTCTGATTTGTGCTGTTGCTCTTGAAATATTTTAAGGGTAAAATGTGAGGTTAAATTGATCCAAATTGTACTTATTCAAAAGCAAGAAGGTGAGGTACTTTAAAACTGTTTCTTTACTCTATAATAAAGTAAAATAATTCTTGAAAGCGTATTTCAAATGATCTGTTTCTTATTTGACTTAATTTCTTTTACCAGCAGTCTAGAAATTTAAATAGCTGTGATTATAAACTGTCTAACTAGGTGCCCAGTAAAATATTCAGCTTCTATTTGATATGTGTATTTAACCAGTCTGAATATATCTGGTTTGTTTTATTATCTAGAAACTGCGACAGATGAGTTCCACTGACACCCTCTGAACACTGTAAACTTGATGCAGGAAAAGCAGAAAGAGCTTCAATCTCCATATCTGATCCTGAGTGGTGGAAACAAAGCTCTATCACTAACACAGTGAGTACATTACAGATGCTGTTTCTTACCACCACTCAACATCTTTTGTCATTGAAAAGAGTTTACATCATTCACGGCAAAAGATAGTTACTGAATATTGTTGGTTAATGTGTTGTTACTTCTGCCATCAGAAGTGATGGAGGTTATGTTTTCACTTCTGTGTGTATTTTTTAGCAGGAATCTTAAGAACAGCTGAACGGATTTTGTCACCTTGACATAAATAAAAGTATTTCTTTACTATGAGGTATGATTTTTTACACTATTCGTGCTCTATAGCTCAGTCAAAAATAATCAGATTGTGATGAAACTTGGTGGATATGTGTAGAGTGGTGCTGCTCATTGTTCTGCCAAAACAAAACTGTGTCTGTTGATAACAATGAAGATATGGACACACTTTGTAGATTTTAAAAACCAGTTATGATCAGTGCTGTATGTTGGAGGTGAGCACTCTACAGAATTCCCCTTAAGTTATGATATGTGTTTATGTACCAGTATTGAAATATGTTTTAAGTTTTTATATAAATTAACACTCCTCTGAAAGTGGGGCCTACTAGGCCCCAGAGTAACTTGAAAGGTTATTAATATTAGGCTAATAATTTTGTATTTAAATGAAATTGCCATTTAAATCCATTAATGAATGGATTAACGAGATTCCCACTGTCCCTATCTACTATCTAGCGAAACCACAGCCAGGGGAACGGGCTTGGAGAAATCAGGACTAGAAACGTCTTTTCGTAGGAGTGTTAAAAAACCAGTTTTTAAAGTGTAATTGTGAACCTGTTGTTCGTTTGATAGTGAACTAACTCTATGTTATTAAGTGAGTAGACAAATGTACAGTTGTTGGTATAACCACCACTTGCAATCTTCTTTGTAGCTGATACGTGAAACTTTTCTATTTACCGTAGCTACCGGTTCATGTTGTGTTGGTGTCTAAAATGTATTGTGCAAAATTTTACAATTTTGGAATGATTGGTCTTACATCAGTTGTTTACTCATAACTTTTGATTTTTGAATGAATTTGTTTGAGTCTGAATCTTCATGTAACTAACTTGTTAATAACATGATAAGACTGTTGAATGAACTTGTTGGTAACATGATGCTGAACCTAAAATCTTTGTTGAGTGAGCTTATTTGTATGACAAGAATAAATCTGAAACTTTGTTATTGTTCAACACAACACTGACAGTAAATATTTTCACAATAATTTCTTTTGTTCTTCCAGGACTACAATAATTAAACCCAAGTGATTTGTCTTTGTATGGTGGAAAGTGGACACCACATCCAGTGATACAGGTTGATGACAGAAGACTAAAAGTGGACACCACATCCAATGATACAGTTTGATGACAGAAGACTAAAAGCTACTTGCATTTCTGAATTAAGTTGCTTACTTACAGATCAGTGATTTTTAACAGCAGAGGAAAAATAATTTTGAAGTTTCAAGTTCTTTTGCTGTGCTATAAAAATTCTGAAATAACCACTTAGTTTTGTTGTAGGATAAACCAGTTGTCACCACTACCATTTTTTGGTTGTTTTCCTGCCAATGGGATACAACTGTGTAAAACAGTAATCACAGAATGATTTTACTTACTGAAATGACAATTCTTTCATACTATCAAAGTCGTATTGTAATTGTGAAAAGAATGGTTTAGACACACACACCTTACTGACAAATTTTCTACTTTTATGGATTTGACTTCATAAAGGTATTAGATGCTAAGCCTAAATTTTTCACTGTGTTTATGATATTTCAAAAATAGTTCATTTGGAATTAGTGTTTTAATTAATGGATTTCAAATAAAAGTAAATTCAGCTCTCTGAGTAGTGTACATATGAAATATGTTTTATGTCCTCTGGTGGTATTTGCCTGAACAGCATGGCTAACAAAATAAACTGTTGTTTTTCCTAATAACATTAGAAATGAAGTTTCCCATGTGAAGGTTAATGTGTAAATACCTTTGTGATTCATTTGATGTGGAATTAAAAACTTCCTTTTATTTAAAACTCAGTAACCAATCTGTTATTCAACTGATTCCTTATTTCACAATTTTAAAACCTCCAAGTTTCAAAATAAAAATATTTTCTGTAATATTTTTCACACACGATGTATTTTTGGTTTTTATTTCTCATAATTTTATTAATCTCTTTAGTTTTATTGTTTTCAGATACTTAAAACAAATGTTATGTACAAAGTGATTATTGTAGTGTCTTGTTCTATCATAACAAATTGGGAGTTGAGTTGGTAAAAGAACATGTTAATATTAAATAAATATTAAAACAAATTGGCTTGAGAGTTCACAACCTTAAAACGATTACATCTTTGAAACTGATGTGGAATGTTATAGGAAGTTCTTAGGTGCAAAACCACAATCATAACTTTGATATACTGTATTGTTAAGAGATTTCAAAAACTGGTTTTTACAAATTAAAAAAAACAAAAAAGATAACTCACTGATAAGTATATTTATAATATTTTAGCCATAGTTTTCTTGTCAACAGATGTTGTATTTAACAGTTTCTAATGATTGTATTTGTTTTAAAGTATGCACCTGAATGAACAAAAATGGTTCATTAAGTGATTAAATGAACAAAGTCTCGAACATGTGAGATTTGACAAAAAACAGTAGCTAGTTTGTGTGATTATATGCATGCGGGTTCTGGTCAAGTTTGTTTTTCAAAATATTTTTAGCTTGCTATTAATAAATTCTTTCGACTAGATAAACTACAGTAAGTTAATAATTAGGGTTTCATTCAATTATTTATTTTATGGTTTTTTTGGTTTATAATTTTTTTTAAAGTCCATTTCAAATTAATGATTTATCTTGATTGTTGTGTCAGTGTTAAGTTCCATTTTGGGGATCCAAGGTTCAAGACATGATATACCAGTGAATGTGCTACATATTTTATGCTGTAGAAGCATCTTAACTGTACTGTTATTCAGTTAAGAGTGGCTGCACAACAAGTCACAGCCGAGTGGTTTTTGTAACCCTCATGTATCCACACCTGGTACACACCTCTGAAGGTGGCTTAACATGATAAGGTGTTTAGTTTGAAGTGACCATTGGTATTGAACAATGGTGCTCGACTTAGAAACATATTTTAACACAAAATTAATTAATTAATTGAGCCTATCTATATATTGCCCTTTATATTCTTATTTTGATGTCAAGTGGTGAATAATTAATTTACGTTGTAACTTGAGATAAAAATGCTACCTTCTCCCAGTATTCACCCCAAAAATCTTTATATTGTGTAGAGATAACATAGTCTTTCACAAAGGAAAATTGAAAGTTCTGCTAACCTCGTGAGTAATTATTATTCCAATTGTTAAGCCACCAGAAGCTGATGGATGGGTGTCAACCTCAGACACTAGAAAGAAGTGTCCATAAGATAACAACATGGTTCCACAAAGTGGAACCACAAGGCATGTTGCTAGGCTGTCATGACAGACAGAAGTTGTCATAATGCAGCAGAAATTATCTAGAGAGCACACTTCTGTTAGCACCAAGTGGCAACTGGTGGCATAGTGAACACAGGAACCACCAGAGGGTAACTGTGTCATCAACTCTATAGCAACAATAGAATTTTTAAACTTAATAAAATTGTGAGTGTAATTTTGCTTTACAAGTAAAACAATCTGTTCTTTTGATCTTATCAAACTTGTAGGTTTCTCTTGCATACGTTTTTGCAAAAGCTCACAGTCTTTGTATAGACTGTTAGTTGTAAGATGTCTTAACACGTGATGAACATCTGTATTTAATATCATGTAAAACTCTTACAATTTGATACTGATTTAGCCTAACAATAAAAGAATTGTTAACTAAATAGTTATACATGCTGACAATTACTTTATAGTTTTCACTTGCACAATTTTTCAAAGGCTGACGATTCCTCTTTGGATGGACAGTGTTATTCTTATAAGGTTTTACTCATAATAGTGTTACTGTAAGTGGCAAGACAAGGTCTCTGACACTAAGGTCCTAAGTCTCTCTGGCATGCTTAGCATTCACACCGAGCTAAGGAAGATAAGTACAGCCATGTTATCAGAATGCCAGAGAGTTGTCTCTCCAGACACATCTTCTTTGGTGAACTACAAACTAGAGCATACTGGTGGGACAAGGTTGGGCTAAAGGATTGTAACATCAATCCTATTTACCTGGGAGACTCTTGCCCGAAACGACCCAGCCTGGAGGAGTGCCGTCACAAAGGGAGCAGCTCAAAACGAGTTTGTAGCATGTAAAACAACAGACAGCAACCATCAGTCCTCCTGCTGTTATGTCTTCTACTGTACTAGCTATTTTCAATCCAGGATCAGAGTAATGAGTCACCTCTGAACACAAAATTAATGGATGATGATGAAGATGGTCCTCCTCAATTGTAAAGGATGAACAGCATAATAAGTAAACGAACCTACTAGAGACAATAATAGCATAGTTCGTAGTATCATCAGTTAATCAATAATATTTTATCTTATTTTCTAACAGACATTTTTACAAATCCTGAAAAGGGCAGATTTCTGTGATAACATCTCTAGATATTGTGCAGTAATTTAACATACAAACTGACTGATTCAGTAGTCTAGCTTTATGGGTTAAATGTACTGTTCATCTACCCATATAATTATGTTTTATTCATTTCTATTGTGTACAACAGTTCTTAGCAAAATATTTCACACAAGTGACTTCGTACATCAGACATATATTTTACAATGTCGTATGGTCGTACTGGGCATTATATGTTTTACAGAGGTGAACAGTATTGCTATATATACATACTTTGATTGGCCATACCATCTGCTGTGAACTACAGTTTCTATTCAAGGCTCATCAGCACAGCCTAGGGCAGCAAACCAAAGAAATGCTACTAGGCCTAATGAAGAAATGTTGTACTTCATCATATAGTAAGCTCAATTTATTTATCTATGTGAATAATGTTAGAACTTTCTATCCAGTTCTTTATTCGATGTTTCACAGTGGGCCAACTGTTTAATGATTGTATATGGTAAAAATTTATTTTTCACCAGAGGTGAAACTGAAGAGATAATATGTGACGTAGAGGCCTAATGCATTCTTTGATTGACAGTACTCTCTGTTATGGACGTTACAAATACTGTTACTAGACTTCTAACAGATCGCACACACATTTAATATTGTCTCAAGTTTTGTTTACGGATTGAATTGTGTCTCGTCTTATGTTTTCATTCATATTACATTACGTAAGTATAGTATTACTACCGTAGGACTACAAATACAAGTTATTCTGATATTTGTCATTCATACATTTAGCTATAATACGTGTGTTAATACACATGGAAAAGACCTATTTTTCTCTTCAAACTTTGCTTTTGTGACCAGTGAGCGTATAACGAAAACATGATGGGAGACTATATTTAGAGGTTGATACGTGAAAGTGATTTACAATACACTCCCAAAACTCGAAAAAACTGCTCACTTCTAAACATTTTTATATAACTTTAGTATAAATACATGTAAATCTTGATTCATATGTTGTTTTATTCAGACCTTATGTAAATGAAAATGTGCAAATTTGCCCGTTTTTACATATAAAATAGGTTAATTTCTAAATTTCATTATCCAGGTCAGAAAAGCAAAGTTTGAAGGGAATAATGGTCATTTTCTGTATTTTTTACAACATAAACAACTAAGAAATAACACATACTATCCAGGAACAAAATTTGTGTTACATAGTGTTGTGTTATATAGTGTTATTATATACCAATCTATATAGGTAATATTCTTACAATTGTTCTTCTGTTATATGTTTACTATTAAACGATTTTTAGGTACATGATTACTATTTCAAAACGGCTACTTCCTTACCTGAATTTTGAAACTGTTAAAGTAACGTAAATTATCTTTTCGCTTAAAAATTATAGAAAATCGTCAGTTACTGGTTAGTGTTCTGTGATTCTTATATAAAAGGTTTTATACAAAAGTTCAAAATATAGTATTTTCGAGAATACTGACTTCATATACTCCTGGTATATTCTTGTTTTGGCATGCTATTAGTCAAATATAACTAATGACCATAAACGAAGAATAAGGGACATGTTTCAAAGTGAATCAGTTTCATAAATTATACACAATACAACATGCACCTGAAACCTCGAGCTAATTGACTGTCCTCATCATGTTGAGGCCCCCAGTGGCACAGCGGTACGTCTGCGGACTTACAACGTCAGAATCCGGGTTTTGATATCCGTGGTGGGCAGAGCACAGATAGCCTATTGTGTTTTACCTCACCTTAATGTTCTATCTTTAATATGTGTAAATAAAGATTTGTCGAGTATCGCATATGCTAAAACATTTAGTAACAAACTCAATATACATTAATATGTCGTAAACATCTTAGTTTATGAAATACTAGATTAGCTCTCATGTAACACTTATATATTGTGCTCATATTACAATTACATTGTATTTTTTCGTTTGCGTAACACAAAGTGAGAAACGTTTTCATCAGTAGAGGTGGTCTGTACAGTCATGGATTTCATTTTCTCAGGATATGATGATACCCCCAAAACATGTTGATACTCGGGATGAATGAAAACTAAGCCAAAATTGTCTCTACAGAGATGATTTTACATTTCAAAAGTATTCATCACTAAGTACACACTCATAACCGAAGACTATTGGTTTGTCTGAACATTAATTTTACTTACATATATAATCTAGAACAAAGTAACTTTCCCAAGAAGTGGTACCAAAGAGTAAAATGTTTGTGACTTTGAGAAATTCTCACATTTTTTTATTAGTCACAGGCAGAGCGTTAGAATGCATGACAATAAGAATGGGGTAGCGTTATAATGTCGCGGTTAATCCCACTATTCGTTGGTAAAAGAATTGGCGATGGGTGATGATGACTAGTTGCCTTCCCTCTAGTCTTGCACTGCTAAATTAGGGACGTCTAGCGCAGATAGCCCCCGAGTAGCTTTGTGCGAAATTCAAAACAAACCAATAAGACTGGTGGTATTTTCTTACAAGTCTTTCTTTACTGGACTATTAGTCCGGGTTTCCAATGAGAATAAAAATGACGATCTGGATTGGACACACCATGTGATGCTTGCAACTGTTGGCAAGACCTTGAACCAAGTACCAAAAATGCATTGTGTCAGTTAGAAACGAATCAAAGTCTTTTTAAATCAGTCTATTAAATATTGCATCTTTTATTAAAGTATTTAACTTTAGGCAATCCATCGAGCTATTGTACTGCAGAAAACACTGTTCTTGGTATCACTATCTACCTGAAATAACATTAACTTTAGTGAATGTGTGTTTTCATACATCAAAGTCATATCGGTCTATCTGCTCTGTACACCGAGGGGAATCAAACTCTTAATTTTAGCGTTGTAAATCCGAAGACTTACCACCGTCTCAACAGGGGACACCTTAGTAAAACCTTGTAATAACAACAAAGTTTCACAAATAGAAGCACCATCAGCCTTGGTAAAACTACATTAATGAAAACTATAAAATACCGTATTTTACGCCTTGTAAGGGGCTACATCGTGGAAGATGCACCCTAATTTGGGAAAGATAATTCTAAGAAAAAATATTTTGGCTCACCAATCATCATCTTGATACAGCCTTGATGTTTTTTAAACCTGCTGAATAAATACAGTCAAATACATTATATTATTCACAGTATATCAACAATATTAGTTAAATAGAATATTTATTGTTATTGGAAATACTTGTGATTGGTAAGTAATGAGATTACGACCTGCATGGGAGGTCGTTTTGAGTAGAGTCAGAGACCCGAAGCTTACCTCTTGCCTTAACCTAACACTTTTGTCTTAGAAGATTTTTCAAGGTATTTTTAAAGAAAAAATCGACTTACAAGGCGTACAATTGAGTAACGTGTGAAATGAATGTTTT
The DNA here is from genome assembly GCF_004210375.1 of Tachypleus tridentatus. Classification (NCBI taxonomy): domain Eukaryota; kingdom Metazoa; phylum Arthropoda; class Merostomata; order Xiphosura; family Limulidae; genus Tachypleus; species Tachypleus tridentatus. The sequence continues at coordinate 61,608,398 of NW_027467782.1, read as the reverse complement.
GTGAGGGACTATTATACACAATAAACATCATAATTAGTGATGTCGAGAAAACCCACTTGTAGAGAAATATATACGTAAAAAATACGTAAAATATTTTCTCAACCCAAACGAGCCGTTTTTACATATATAATAAACATCATAGTTATATGGGTTACGGAACAGTATATTTCACACGTGTAACCAAACAATTGAAACTCTAATGTAGTATGTTAAACTTCTGAGTAATATTTAGTATGTTAAACTATTCAGTGATATTTAGTGTGTTAAAGTATTGAATAATATTCAGTGTGTTAAACTATTGAGTAATATTTTGTATGTTTAACTATTGAGTGATATTTAGTATGTTCAACTATTCAGTAATATTTAGTATGTTAAACTATTGAGTAATATTTAGTTTGTTAAACTATTGAGTAATATTTAGTATGTTAAACTATTGAGTAATATTTAGTGTGTTAAACTATTGAGTAATATTTAGTATGTTAAACTACTGAGTAATATTTAGTATGTTAAACTACTGAGTAATATTTAGTGTGTTAAACTATTGAGTAATATTTAGTATGTTAAACTATTGAGTAATATTTAGTATGTTAAACTATTGAGTAATATTTAGTATGTTAAACTATTCAGTAATATTTAGTGTGTTAAACTATTGCGTAATATTTAGTGTGTTAAACTATTGAGTGATATTTAGTTTGTTAAACTATTGAGTGATATTTAGTATGTTAAACTATTGAGTAATATTTAGTATGTTAAACTATTGAGTGATATTTAGTATGTTAAACTACTGAGTAATATTTAGTATGTTAAACTATTGAGTGATATTTAGTATGTTAAACTATTGAATAATATTTAGTGTGTTAAACTATTGAGTAATAGATGTATACTATACACAACAATACGTTAAATGTATACTATACACTACAATACGTTAAATGTATACTATACAGTACAATACGTTAGATGTATACTATACACTACAATACGTTAAATGTTTACCAAATTATAAAAAATACAATCGCCTGTCTCGTTCTACATTCACAAAACCGAAACGTACGTTATTGATATGTCCGCCTATAGAAACATACACAATACAGCTATATACAATTGAAAGTATAAATTCAGACAAGCCTGTGTGCAGTTTGACGGAAGTAAGTAACACCATCTGTTTTTGTAAAACACGTAATAAAAATAAATAGAATAATATTAAAAACAGGAATATGTATCATAAACAATGTAGAAGTAAGACAGCTATCTTACAGTAGAAATACAGTCGCAAAATGTAAGTGTATAAACTTATGATGTGATACAGAAGAGGAATAAAATACTGAGAATTTAAAACTTTTAAATATCGACATAAAGCACGTGAAGCACGTTAAGCTGGATACATCAAACTACAAATACCTAAGTTGACGTCACGCTGTTAGCTCGAATAAAATTGAGTCTATTCAAAATTTGATGTTTTTAAATTTGTATTTATTTTGTGTCTCACACCTTCAACTGGTTTGTTTAGTGTTTTTGATTTTTTTTTTTACAACTTCATTTTAAGTTTAAGCTACCTATATTGTTCCTATGTTGTTTTTTACAACCTTATTTTAACTTTAAGTTACCTATATTGTTCCTTTATTGTTTTTACAACTTTATTTTAACTTTAAGCTACCTATATTGTTCCTGTATTGTTTTTCACAACTTTATTTTAACTTTAAGCTTCCTATATTGTTCCTGTATTGTTTTTACAACTTTATTTGAACTTTAAGCTACCTATATTGTTCCTGTAATTTACAACTTTATTTTAACTTTAAGCTACCTATATTGTTCCTGTATTTTACAACTTTATTTGAACTTTAAGCTACCTATATTGTTCCTGTATTTTACAACTTTATTTGAACTTTAAGCTACCTATATTGTTCCTGCATTTTACAACTTTATTTTAGCTTTAAGCTACCTATATTGTTCCTGTATTTTACAACTTTATTTGAACTTTAAGCTACCTATATTGTTCTTGTATTTTACAACTTTATTTTAACTTTAAGCTACCTATATTGTTCCTGTATTTTTGTTGTTTTTACAACTTTATTTTAACTTTAAGGTACCTATATTGTTCCTGTATTTTAACTTTAAACTACGTATCTTGTTCCTGTATTTTAACTTTAAACTACCTGTATTGTTCTTGTATTTTAACTTTAAGCTACCTGTATTGTTCTTGTATTTTAACTTTAAACTACCTATCTTGTTCCTGTATTTTAACTTTAAACTACCTGTATTGTTCTTGTATTTTAACTTTAAGCTACCTGTATTGTTCTTGTATTTTAACTTTAAACTACCTGTATTGTTCCTGTATTTTAATTTTAAACTACCTATCTTGTTCCTGTATTTCAACTTTAAGCTACCTGTATTGTTCTTGTATTTTAACTTTAAATTACCTGTATTGTTCTTGTATTTTAATTTTAAACTACCTATCTTGTTCCTGTATTTTATAAACTTCCTGTTTCCCTTTTTAAATCAACCATTTTAATAATTTTGTTTCTTTAGTATTTTTTTTATGTCCATCATAAACATAAATCTGTATAATAACAATATTGTTCTATATGAAAACTTTAATATAACGAAATACGTAGTTGGTGTCTGATGATCTCACTGGAAATAATGACAACCTTTGGCTTAGCTCCATGCAGACTGGATGACTGTTGCTTCTGACGTCAATGTCACAATATTACCTTTAATAATAGTACTGTATGTGTGCCCACTATGATGCATATTGATCCACATACCACATGCTATGTATATGCTTTTAATATATATATAGCTGGTATATTTTTATCCTGTAGCTTGATGGGGATTTTGTAAATACTGATTGGAAAACATGCATGATTCTTTACATGCATGCACATGTAATGCATATTGACTATATGTACATGTATTTTACATGCAGGCTTTATAATTTTTTAGTTTTTTATATCCGGTGTGATACACAGCCACGTGAATTTAAGTTTTATAGATGCAAATATAAGACAATGTGTTATAATATACTAACACATCTAAACAAATAAACATTTCTGATATTGTATTCTCCCTATCTGTTCCTTCTGTCTGATGATCATAGTGAGGTCGGTTAAGGTTTTACTGGAGCTGACCAGACGTCCTCTAAGAGTGATATTCTGCGCATACTTACGTGTTGATTAATATTATAACTGAACTATTTTAATATAATTCCTTTCTTCATTTCTTTTCGAGATGCTTCTATTAAATTACTACATGATATTTAGAGATGTTACCATGAGAAATCGGTCTTTTTCAGGATTTGTAAAAATGTCTGTTAGAAAACAAGATAAAATACTATTGATTAACTGGTGATACTATGAACTACTGTCTATAGTAGTTTGATTCATTTTTAACAGCACTATCATTAGGATGATCTTGTAATAACAACACTGTACATCCATAGAAGCAATGTCAGCCTTTGGTGAATGTGTAAGTGAAAATAATAAAGTAACTGTCAACGTGTGTGAAATAAAGTATTTTGTCATGAGCTCATTTATTGTTATGTTAAACCAACATGTGATTCATGTAATTAATTATAGTTGTTGAGAAACCATACAATGAACTATTAAACCATATAAACACTGCCCTTAATAACACCGTCTTCCTTTTTATACTCTGACTTAGTCAGAGTTTTTTCACTCTTAATCTGATGTTCAAATGACGTATTTTAGTATAATAAATTAAGTCCACACTTCATCTGATGAATAAAAGATGTGCTTTAATCAGCTGAATGAAGTTTACATTTCATATGAAGTTTAAATAATGTATAACCAATTCTACACTTTCTCTGATGAATAAATAACGTATAACCTATTCTGCACTTTCTCTGATGAATAAATAATGTATAACCCATTCTACACTTTCTCTGATGAATAAATAATGTATAACCCATTCTACACTTTATCGGATGTATAAATAATGCATAACGCATTCTACACTTTATCTGATAAATAAATAATGTATAACCCATCATACACTTTATCTGATGAATAAATAATGTATAACCAATTCTAAACTTTATCAGATGTATAAATAATGTATAACCCATTCTACACTTTATCAGATGTATAAATGATGTATAACCTATTCTACACTTTATCAGATGTATAAATGATGTATAACCCATTCTACACTTTATCAGATGTATAAATGATGTAAAACCCCTTCTACACTTTATCAGATGTATAAATCATGTATAACCTATTCCACACTTTATCAGATGTATAACCCATTCTAAACTTTATCAGATGTATAAATGATGTATAAGCCATTCTACACTTTATCAGATGTATAAATGATGTATAACCCATTCTACACTTTATCAAATGTATAAATCATGTATAAATCATTCCACACTTTATCAGATGTATAAATGATGTATAACCCATTTTACACTTTATCAGATGTATAACCCATTCTACACTTTATCAGATGTATAAATGATGTAGAACCCATTAAAAACTTTATCAGATGTAAAAATGATGTATAACCTATTCCACACTTTATCAGATGTATAAATGATGTATAACCCATTCTACACTTTATCAGATGTATAAATGATGTATAATCCATTCTACACTTTATCAGATGTATAAATCATGTATAACCCATTCTACACTCTATCAGATGTATAAATGATGTATAACCCATTCTACACTTTATCAAATGTATAAATGATGTATAACCCATTCTACACTTTATCAGATGTATAAATGATGTATAACCCATTCTACACTTTATCAGATGTATAAATCATGTATAACCTATTCTACACTTTATCAGATGTATAAATGATGTATAACCCATTCTACACTTTATCAGATGTATAAATGATGTATAACCCATTCTACACTTTATCAGATGTATAAATGATGTATAACCTATTCCACACTTTATCAGATGTATAAATGATGTATAACCTATTCCACACTTTATCAGATGTATAAATGATGTATAATCCATTCTACACTTTATCAGATGTATAAATGATGTATAACCTATTCCACACTTTATCAGATGTATAAATGATGTATAATCCATTCTACATTTTATCAGATGTATAAATGATGTATAACCCATTCTAAACTTTACCAGATGTATAAATCATGTATATACCATTCTACACTTTATCAGATGTATAAATGATGTATGACCTATTCCACACTTTATCAGATATATAAATCATGTATAATTTATTCCACACTTTATCAGATGTATAAATGATGTATAACCCATTCCACACTTTATCAGATGTATAAATGATGTATAACCCATTCTACACTTTATCAGATGTATAAATGATGTATATCCCATTCTACACTTTATCAGATGTATAAATGATGTATAACCTATTCCACACTTTATCAGATGTATAAATGATGTATAAACCATTCCACATTTTATCAAATGTATAAATCATGTATAACCCATTCTACAGCTTATCAGATGTATAAATGATGTATAACCCATTCTACACTTTATCAGATGTATAAATGATGTATAACCCATTCTACACTTTATCAGATGTATAAATAATGTATAATCCATTCTACACTTTATTAGATGTATAAATGATGTATATCCCATTCTACACTTTATCAGATGTATAAATCATGTATATCCCATTCCACACTTTATCAGATGTATAAATGATGTATAACCCATTCTACACTTTATCAGATGTATAAATGATGTATAACCCATTTTACACTTTATCAGATGTATAAATGATGTATAACCTATTCCACACTTTATCAGATGTATAAATGATGTATAACCCATTCTACACTTTATCAGATGTATAAATATGTATAACCCATTTTACACTTTATCAGATGTATAAATGATGTATAACCCATTCTACACTTTATCAGATGTATAAATGATGTATAACCTATTCCACATTTTATCAGATGTATAAATGATGTATAACCCATTCTACACTTTATCAGATGTATAAATGATGTATAACCCATTCTACACTTTATCAGATGTATAAATGATGTATAACCTATTCCACATTTTATCAGATGTATAAATGATGTATAACCCATTTTACACTTTATCAGATGTATAAATGATGTATAACCTATTCCACACTTTATCAGATGTATAAATGATGTATAACCCATTCTACACTTTATCAGATGTATAAATGATGTATAACCTATTCTACACTTTATCAGATGTATAAATGATGTATAACCCATTCTACACTTTATCAGATGTATAAATTATGTATAACCCATTTTACACTTTATCTGATAAATAAATAATGTATAACCCATTCTACACTTTATCAGATGTATGAATGATGTATAACCTATTCCACATTTATCAGATGTATAAATGATGTATAAAATATTCCACACCTTATCAGATGTATAACCCATTCTACATTTTATCAGATGTATAAATGATGTATAACCCATTCTACACTTTATCAGATGTATAAATGATGTATAACCCATTCTACACTTTATCAGATGTATAAATGATGTATAACCCATTCCACACTTTATCAGATGTATAAATGATGTATAACCCATTCCACACTTTATCAGATGTATAAATGATGTATAACCTATTCCACACTTTATCAGATGTATAAATGATGTATAACCCATTCCACATTTTATCAGATGTATAAATGATGTATAACCCATTCTACACTTTATCAGATGTATAAATGATGTATAACCCATTCTACACTTTATCAGATGTATAAATGATGTATAACCCATTCTACACTTTATCAGATGTATAAATGATGTATAACCCATTCTACACTTTATCAGATGTATAAATGATGTATAACCCATTCTACACTTTATCAGATGTATAAATGATGTATAACCCATTCTACACTTTATCAGATGTATAAATGATGTATAACCTATTCTACACTTTATCAGATGTATAAATGATGTATAACCAATTCTACACTTTATCAGACGTATAAATGATGTATAACCCATTCTACACTTTATCAGATGTATAAATGATGTATAACCTATTCCACACTTTATCAGATGTATAAATGATGTATAACCCATTCTACACTTTATCAGATGTATAAATGATGTATAACCTATTCCACACTTTATCAGATGTATAAATGATGTATAATCCATTCTACACTTTATCAGATGTATAAATGATGTATAACCCATTCTACACTTTATCAGATGTATAAATGATGTATAACCTATTCCACACTTTATCAGATGTATAAATGATGTATAACCACACTTTATCAGATGTATAAATGATGTATAACCCATTCTACACTTTATCAGATGTATAAATGATGTATAACCCATTCTACACTTTATCAGATGTATAAATGATGTATAACCTATTCTACACTTTATCAGATGTATAAATGATGTATAACCCATTCTACACTTTATCAGATGTATAAATGATGTATAACCCATTCTACACTTTATCAGATGTATAAATGATGTATAACCCATTCTACACTTTATCAGATGTATAAATGATGTATAACCTATTCCACATTTTATCAGATGTATAAATGATGTATAAAATATTCCACACCTTATCAGATGTATAACCCATTCTACACTTTATCAGATGTATAAATGATGTATAACCCATTCTACACTTTATCAGATGTATAAATGATGTATAACCCATTCTACACTTTATCAGATGTATAAATGATGTATAACCTATTCCACACTTTATCAGATGTATAAATGATGTATAACCCATTCTACACTTTATCAGATGTATAAATGATGTATAACCCATTCTACACTTTATCAGATGTATAAATGATGTATAACCCATTCTACACTTTATCAGATGTATAAATGATGTATAACCCATTCTACACTTTATCAGATGTATAAATCATGTATAACCCATTCCACACTTTATCAGATGTATAAATGATGTATAACCCATTTTACACTTTATCAGATGTATAAATGATGTATAACCCATTCTACACTTTATCAGATGTATAAATGATGTATAACCCATTCTACACTTTATCAGATGTATAAATGATGTATAACCCATTCTACACTTTATCAGATGTATAAATGATGTATAACCCATTCTACACTTTATCAGATGTATAAATGATGTATAACCCATTCTACACTTTATCAGATGTATAAATGATGTATAACCCATTCTACACTTTATCAGATGTATAAATGATGTATAACCCATTCTACACTTTATCAGATGTATAAATGATGTATAACCCATTCTACACTTTATCAGATGTATAAATAATGTATAACCCATTCCACACTTTATCAGATGTATAAATGATGTATAACCCATTCCACACTTTATCAGATGTATAAATGATGTATAACCCATTCTACACTTTATCAGATGTATAAATGATGTATAACCCATTCTACACTTTATCAGATGTATAAATGATGTATAACCCATTCTACACTTTATCAGATGTATAAATGATGTATAACCCATTCTACACTTTATCAGATGTATAAATGATGTATAACCCATTCTACACTTTATCAGATGTATAAATGATGTATAACCCATTCTACACTTTATCAGATGTATAAATGATGTATAACCCATTCTACACTTTATCAGATGTATAAATGATGTATAACCCATTCTACACTTTATCAGATGTATAAATGATGTATAACCCATTCTACACTTTATCAGATGTATAAATGATGTATAACCCATTCTACACTTTATCAGATGTATAAATGATGTATAACCCATTCTACACTTTATCAGATGTATAAATGATGTATAACCCATTCTACACTTTATCAGATGTATAAATGATGTATAACCCATTCTACACTTTATCAGATGTATAAATGATGTATAACCCATTCTACACTTTATCAGATGTATAAATGATGTATAACCCATTCTACACTTTATCAGATGTATAAATGATGTATAACCCATTCTACACTTTATCAGATGTATAAATGATGTATAACCCATTTTACACTTTATCAGATGTATAACCCATTCTACACTTTTATTAGATGTATAACCTATTCCACACTTTATCAGATGAATAAATGATGTATAACTTATTCCACACTTTATCAGATGTATAAATGATGTATAACCTATTCCACACTTTATCAGATGTATAAATGATGTATAACCCATTCTACACTTTATCAGATGTATAAATGATGTATAACCCATTTTACACTTTATCAGATGTATAAATGATGTATAACCCATTCTACACTTTATCAGATGTATAAATGATGTATAACCTATTCCACATTTTATCAGATGTATAAATGATGTATAAAATATTCCACACCTTATCAAATGTATAACCCATTCTACATTTATCAGATGTATAAATGATGTATAACCCATTCTACACTTTTTCAGATGTATAAATGATGTATAATCCATTCTACACTTTATCAGATGTATAAATGATGTATAACCTATTCCACACTTTATCAGATGAATAAATGATGTATAACAAATTCCACACTTTATCAGATGTATAAATGATGTATAACCCATTCTACACTTTATCAGATGTATAAATGATGTATAACCCATTCTACACTTTATCAGATGTATAAATCATGTATAACCCATTCTACACTTTATCAGATGTATAAATGATGTATAACCCATTCTACACTTTATCAGATGTATAAATGATGTATAACCCATTCCACACTTTATCAGATGTATAAATGATGTATAACCCATTCCACACTTTATCAGATGTATAAATGATGTATAACCCATTCTACACTTTATCAGATGTATAAATGATGTATAACCCATTCTACACTTTATCAGATGTATAAATCATGTATAACCTATTCTACACTTTATCAGATGTATAAATGATGTATAACCTATTCCACACTTTATCAGATGTATAAATGATGTATAACCCATTCCACACTTTATCAGATGTATAAATGATGTATAACCCATTCTACACTTTATCAGATGTATAAATGATGTATAACCCATTCTACACTTTATCAGATGTATAAATGATGTATAACCTATTCCACACCTTATCAGATGTATAAATGATGTATAACCCATTCTACACTTTATCAGATGTATAAATGATGTATAACCCATTCTACACTTTATCAGATGTATAAATGATGTATAACCCATTCTACACTTTATCAGATGTATAAATGATGTATAACCCATTCTACACTTTATCAGATGTATAAATGATGTATAACCTATTCCACACTTTATCAGATGTATAAATGATGTATAACCCATTCTACACTTTATCAGATGTATAAATGATGTATAACCCATTCTACACTTTATCAGATGTATAAATGATGTATAACCCATTCTACACTTTATCAGATGTATAAATGATGTATAACCCATTCTACACTTTATCAGATGTATAAATGATGTATAACCCATTCACACTTTATCAGATGTATAAATGATGTATAACCCATTCTACACTTTATCAGATGTATAAATGATGTATAACCCATTCTACACTTTATCAGATGTATAAATGATGTATAACCCATTCTACACTTTATCAGATGTATAAATGATGTATAACCTATTCTACACTTTATCAGATGTATAAATGATGTATAACCCATTCTACACTTTATCAGATGTATAAATGATGTATAACCCATTCTACACTTTATCAGATGTATAAATGATGTATAACCCATTCTACACTTTATCAGATGTATAAATGATGTATAACCCATTCTACACTTTATCAGATGTATAAATCACGTATAACATATTCTACACTTTATCAGATGTATAAATGATGTATAACCCATTCTACATTTTATCAGATGTATAAATGATGTATAACCATTCTACACTTTATCAGATGTATAAATGATGTATAACCCATTTTACACTTTATCAGATGTATAAATGATGTATAACCCATTCTACACTTTATCAGATGTATAAATGATGTATAACCTATTTACACTTTATCAGATGTATAAATGATGTATAACCCATTCTACACTTTATCAGATGTATAAATGATGTATAACCCATTCTACATTTATCAGATGTATAAATGATGTATAACCCATTCCACACTTTATCAGATGTATAAATAATGTATAACCCATTCTACACTTTATCAGATGTATAAATGATGTATAACCCATTCTACACTTTATCAGATGTATAAATGATGTATAACCCATTCTACACTTTATCAGATGTATAAATGATGTATAACCCATTCTACACTCAGATGTATAAATGATGTATAACCCATTCTACACTTTATAAGATGTATAACCCATTCCACACTTTATCAGATGTATAAATGATGTATAACCCATTCTACACTTTATCAGATGTATAAATGATGTATAACCCATTCTACACTTTATCAGATGTATAAATGATGTATAACCCATTCCACACTTTATCAGATGTATAAATGATGTATAACCCATTCTACACTTTATCAGATGTATAAATGATGTATAACCCATTTTACACTTTATCTGATGTAATAAATGATGTATAACCCATTCTACACTTTATCAGATGTATAAATGATGTATAACCCATTCTACACTTTATCAGATGTATAAATGATGTATAACCCATTCCACACTTTATCAGATGTATAAATGATGTATAACCATTCTACACTTTATCAGATGTATAAATGATGTATAACCCATTCTACACTTTATCAGATGTATAAATGATGTATAACCCATTCTACACTTTATCAGATGTATAAATGATGTATAACCTATTCCACACTTTATCAGATGTATAAATGATGTATAACCCATTCTACACTTTATCAGATGTATAAATGATGTATAACCCATTCTACACTTTATCAGATGTATAAATGATGTATAACCTATTCCACACTTTATCAGATGTATAAATGATGTATAACCCATTCTACACTTTATCAGATGTATAAATGATGTATAACCTATTCCACACTTTATCAGATGTATAAATGATGTATAACCCATTCTACACTTTATCAGATGTATAAATGATGTATAACCCATTCTACACTTTATCAGATGTATAAATGATGTATAACCCATTCTACACTTTATCAGATGTATAAATGATGTATAACCCATTCTACACTTTATCAGATGTATAAATGATGTATAACCCATTCTACACTTTATCAGATGTATAAATGATGTATAACCCATTCTACACTTTATCAGATGTATAAATGATGTATAACCCATTCTACACTTTATCAGATGTATAAATGATGTATAACCCATTCTACACTTTATCAGATGTATAAATGATGTATAACCCATTCTACACTTTATCAGATGTATAAATGATGTATAACCTATTCCACTTTATCAGATGTATAAATGATGTATAACCCATTCTACACTTTATCAGATGTATAAATGATGTATAACCCATTCCACACTTTATCAGATGTATAAATGATGTATAACCTATTCTACACTTTATCAGATGTATAAATGATGTATAACCCATTCCACACTTTATCAGATGTATAAATGATGTATAACCCATTCTACACTTTATCAGATGTATAAATGATGTATAACCCATTCTACACTTTATCAGATGTATAAATGATGTATAACCCATTCTACACTTTATCAGATGTATAAATGATGTATAACCCATTCTTACACTTTATCAGATGTATAAATGATGTATAACCCATTCTACACTTTATCAGATGTATAAATGATGTATAACCCATTCTACACTTTATCAGATGTATAAATGATGTATAACCCATTCTACACTTTATCAGATGTATAAATGATGTATAACCCATTCCACACTTTATCAGATGTATAAATGATGTATAACCCATTCTACACTTTATCAGATGTATAAATGATGTATAACCCATTCTACACTTTATCAGATGTATAAATGATGTATAACCCATTCTACACTTTATCAGATGTATAAATGATGTATAACCCATTCTACACTTTATCAGATGTATAAATGATGTATAACCCATTCTACACTTTATCAGATGTATAAATGATGTATAACCCATTCTACACTTTATCAGATGTATAAATGATGTATAACCCATTCTACACTTTATCAGATGTATAAATGATGTATAACCCATTCTACACTTTATCAGATGTATAAATGATGTATAACCCATTCTACACTTTATCAGATGTATAAATGATGTATAACCTATTCCACACTTTATCAGATGTATAAATGATGTATAACCCATTCCACACTTTATCAGATGTATAAATGATGTATAACCCATTCTACACTTTATCAGATGTATAAATGATGTATAACCCATTCTACACTTTATCAGATGTATAAATGATGTATAACCCATTCTACACTTTATCAGATGTATAAATGATGTATAACCCATTCTACACTTTATCAGATGTATAAACATGTATGTATAACCCATTCTACACTTTATCAGATGTATAAATGATGTATAACCTATTCTACACTTTATCAGATGTATAAATGATGTATAACCTATTCCACAGATTATAAATGATGTATAACCCATTCTACACTTTATCAGATGTATAAATGATGTATAACCCATTCTACACTTTATCAGATGTATAAATGATGTATAACCCATTCTACACTTTATCAGATGTATAAATGATGTATAACCTATTCCACACTTTATCAGATGTATAAATGATGTATAACCCATTCTACACTTTATCAGATGTATAAATGATGTATAACCCATTTTACACTTTATCAGATGTATAAATGATGTATAACCCATTCTACACTTTATCAGATGTATAAATGATGTATAACCCATTCTACACTTTATCAGATGTATAAATGATGTATAACCCATTCCACACTTTATCAGATGTATAAATGATGTATAACCCATTCTACACTTTATCAGATGTATAAATGATGTATAACCCATTCTACACTTTATCAGATGTATAAATGATGTATAACCCATTCTACACTTTATCAGTGTATAAATGATGTATAACCTATTCCACACTTTATCAGTTGTATAAATGATGTATAACATATTCTACACTTTATCAGATGTATAAATGATGTATAACCCATTCTACACTTTATCAGATGTATAAATGATGTATAACCCATTCTACACTTTATCAGATGTATAAATGATGTATAACCTATTCCACACTTTATCAGATGTATAAATGATGTATAACCTATTCTACACTTTATCAGATGTATAAATGATGTATAACCCATTCTACACTTTATCAGATGTATAAATGATGTATAACCCATTCTACACTTTATCAGATGTATAAATGATGTATAACCCATTCTACACTTTATCAGATGTATAAATGATGTATAACCCATTCACACACTTTATCAGATGTATAAATGATGTATAACCCATTTTACACTTTATCAGATGTATAAATGATGTATAACCCATTCTACACTTTATCAGATGTATAAATGATGTATAACCCATTCTACACTTTATCAGATGTATAAATGATGTATAACCCATTCTACACTTTATCAGATGTATAAATGATGTATAACCTATTCCACATTTATCAGATGTATAAATGATGTATAACCCATTCTACACTTTATCAGATGTATAAATGATGTATAACCTATTCTACACTTTATCAGATGTATAAATGATGTATAACCCATTCTACACTTTATCAGATGTATAAATGATGTATAACCCATTCTACACTTTATCAGATGTATAAATGATGTATAACCCATTTTACACTTTATCAGATGTATAAATGATGTATAACCCATTCTACACTTTATCAGATGTATAAATGATGTATAACCCATTCTACACTTTATCAGATATATAAATGATGTATAACACTTTATCAGATGTATAACCCATTCTACACTTTATCAGATGTATAAATGATGTATAACCCATTCTACACTTTATCAGATGTATAAATGATGTATAACCCATTCCACACTTTATCAGATGTATAAATGATGTATAACCCATTCTACACTTTATCAGATGTATAAATGATGTATAACCCATTCTACATTTTATCAGATGTATAAATGATGTATAACCCATTCTACACTTTACCAGATGTATAAATGATGTATAACCCATTCTACATTATATCATGATGCCTATAAATGATGTATAACCCATTCACACTTTATCAGATGTATAAATGATGTATAACCCATTCTACACTTTATCAGATGTATAAATGATGTATACCCCATTCCACACTTTATCAGATGTATAAATGATGTATAACCCATTCTACACTTTATCAGATGTATAAATGATGTATAACCCATTCTACACTTTATCAGATGTATAAATGATGTATAACCCATTCTACACTTTATCAGATGTATAAATGATGTATAATTCATTCTACACTTTATCAGATGTATAAATGATGTATAACCCATTCCACACTTTATCAGATGTATAAATGATGTATAACCCATTCTACACTTTATCAGATGTATAAATGATGTATAACCCATTCTACACTTTATCAGATGTATAAATAATGTATAACCCATTCTACACTTTATCAGATGTATAAATGATGTATAACCCATTCTACACTTTATCAGATGTATAAATTATGTATAACCCATTTTACACTTTATCTGATAAATAAATAATGTATAACCCATTCTACACTTTATCAGATGTATGAATGATGTATAACCTATTCCACATTTTATCAGATGTATAAATGATGTATAAAATATTCCACACTTATCAGATGTATAACCCATTCTACATTTTATCAGATGAAATAAATGATGTATAACCCATTCTACACTTTATCAGATGTATAAATGATGTATAACCCATTCTACACTTTATCAGATGTATAAATGATGTATAACCTATTCCACACTTTATCAGATGTATAAATGATGTATAACCCATTCTACACTTTATCAGATGTATAAATTATGTATAACCCATTTTACATTTTATCAGATGTATAAATCATGTATAAAATATTCCACACCTTATCAGATGTATAACCCATTCTACATTTTATCAGATGTATAAATGATGTATAACCTATTCCACATTTTATCAGATGTATAAATGATATATAAACCTATTCCACACTTTATCAGATGTATAAATGATGTATAACCTATTCCACACTTTATCAGATGTATAAATGATGTATAATCCATTCTACACTTTATCAGATGTATAAATGATGTATAACCCATTTTACACTTTATCTGATAAATAAATAATGTATAACCCATTCTACACTTTATCAGATGTATGAATGATGTACAACCTATTCCACATTTTATCAGATGTATAAATGATGTATAACCTATTCTTCACACTTTATCAGATGTATAAATGATGTATAACCATTCACACTTTATCAGATGTATAAATGATATAAATTCTACACTTTATCAGATGTTTAAATGATGTATAATCCATTACACTTTATCAGATGTATAAATGATGTATAACCCATTCTACACTTTCAGATGTATAAATGATGTATAACCCATTCTACACTTTATCAGATGTATAAATGATGTATAACCCATTCTACACTTTATCAGATGTATAAATGATGTATAACCTATTCCACACTTTATCAGATGTATAAATGATGTATAACCCATTCTACACTTTATCAGATGTATAAATGATGTATAACCCATTCTACACTTTATCGAATGTATAAATGATGTATAACCTATTCCACACTTTATCAGATGTATAAATGATGTATAACCCATTCCACACTTTATCAGATGTATAAATGATGTATAACCCATTCTACACTTTATCAGATGTATAAATGATGTATAACCTATTCTACACTTTATCAGATGTATATAAATGATGTATAACCCATTCCACACTTTATCAGATGTATAAATGATGTATAACCCATTTTACACTTTATCAGATGTATAAATGATGTATAACCCATTCTACACTTTATCAGATGTATAAATGATGTATAACCTATTCCACATTTTATCAAATGTATAAATCATGTATAAAATACACCTGTATCAGATGTATAACCCATTCTACATTTTATCAGATGTTTAAATGATGTATAACCCATTCTACACTTTATCAGATGTATAAATGATGTATAACCCATTTTACACTTTATCAGATGTATAAATGATGTATAACCTATTCCACACTTTATCAGATGTATAAATGATGTATAAAATATTCCACACCTTATCAGATGTATAACCCATGTCTACACTTTTTTACACTTTATCAGATGTATAAATGATGTATAACCCATTCTACACTTTATCAGATGTATAAATGATGTATAACCCATTTTACACTTTATCAGATGTATAAATGATGTATAATCTATTCCACACTTTATCAGATGTATAAATCATGTATAACCCATTTTCCACACTTTATCAGATGTATAAATGATGTATAACCCATTCTACACTTTATCAGATGTATAAATGATGTATAACCCATTCCACACTTTATCAGATGTATAAATGATGTATAACCCATTCTACACTTTATCAGATGTATAAATGATGTATAACCCATTCTACACTTTATCAGATGAATAAATCATGTATAACCCATTCTACACTTTATCAGATGTATAAATGATGTATAACCCATTTTACACTTTATCAAATGTATAAATGATGTATAACCCATTCCACACTTTATCAGATGTATAAATGATGTATACCCTATTCTACACTTTATCAGATGTATAAATCACGTATAACATATTCTACACTTTATCAGATGTATAAATGATGTATAACCCATTCTACACTTTATCAGATGTATAAATGATGTATAACCCATTTTACACTTTATCAGATGTATAAATGATGTATAACCCATTCTACACTTTATCAGATGTATAAATGATGTATAACCCATTCTACACTTTATCAGATGTATAAATCATGTATAACCCATTCTACACTTTATCAGATGTATAAATGATGTATAATCCATTCTACACTTTATCAGATGTATAAATGATGTATAACCTATTCCACACTTTATCAGATGTATAAATGATGTATAACCCATTCTTACACACTTATCAGATGTATAAAATACATGTATAACAATTTCTACACTTTTATCAGATGTATAAATGATGTATAACTTATTCTACACTTTATCAGATGTATAAATGATGTATAACCCATTCTACACTTTATCAGATGTATAAATGATGTATAATCCATTCTACACTTTATCAGATGTATAAATGATGTATAACCTATTCCACACACTTTATCAGATGTATAAATGATGTATAACCCATTCTACACTTTATCAGATGTATAAATGATGTATAACCCATTCTACACTTTATCAGATGTATAAATGATGTATAACCCATTCTACACTTTATCAGATGTATAAATGATGTATAACCTATCCCTACTTTATCAGATGTATAAATGATGTATAACCTATTCCACACTTTATCAGATGTATAAATGATGTATAACCCATTCTACACTTTATCAGATGTATAAATGATGTATAACCCATTCCACACTTTATCAGATGTATAAATCATGTATAACCCATTCTACACTTTTATCAGATGTATAAATGATGTATAACCCATTTTACACTTTATCAGATGTATAAATGATGTATAACCCATTCTACACTTTATCAGATGTATAAATGATGTATAACCCATTCTACACTTTATCAGATGTATAAATGATGTATAACCTATTCCACACTTTATCAGATGTATAAATGATGTATAACCCATTCTACACTTTATCAGATGTATAAATGATGTATAACCCATTTTACACTTTATCAGATGTATAAATGATGTATAACCTATTCCACACTTTATCAGATGTATAAATGATGTATAACCCATTCTACACTTTATCAGATGTATAAATTATGTATAACCCATTTTACACTTTATCTGATAAATAAATAATGTATAACCCATTCTACACTTTATCAGATGTATGAATGATGTATAACCTATTCCACATTTTATCAGATGTATAAATGATGTATAAAATATTCCACACCTTATCAGATGTATAAATGATGTATAACCTATTCCACACTTTATCAGATGAATAAATGATGTATAACTCATTTTACACTTTATCAGATGTATAAAATGATGTATAACCCATTCTACACTTTATCAGATGTATAAATGATGTATAACCTATTCTACACTTTATCAGATGTATAAATGATGTATAACCTATTCACACTTTATCAGATGTATAAATGATGTATAACCCATTTTACTTTATCAGATGTGTATAAATGATGTAACCCATTCTACACTTTATCAGATGTATAAATGATGTATAACCCATTCTACACTTTATCAGATGTATAAATGATGTATAACCCATTCTACACTTTATCAGATGTATAAATGATGTATAACCCATTCTACACTTTATCAGATGTATAAATGATGTATAACCCATTCTACACTTTATCAGATGTATAAATGATGTATAACCCATTCCACACTTTATCAGATGTATAAATGATGTATACCCTATTCTACACTTTATCAGATGTATAAATGATGTATAACCCATTCCACACTTTATCAGATGTATAAATGATGTATAACCCATTCTACACTTTATCAGATGTATAAATGATGTATAACCATTCTACACTTTTATCAGATGTATAAATGATGTATAACCCATTCTACACTTTATCAGATGTATAAATGATGTATAACCCATTCTACACTTTATCAGATGTATAAATGATGTATAACCTATTCTACACTTTATCAGATGTATAAATGATGTATAACCCATTCTACACTTTATCAGATGTATAAATGATGTATAACCCATTCTACACTTTATCAGATGTATAAATGATGTATAACCCATTCTACACTTTATCAGATGTATAAATGATGTATAACCCATTCTACACTTTATCAGATGTATAAATGATGTATAACCCATTCTACACTTTATCAGATGTATAAATGATGTATAACCCATTCTACACTTTATCAGATGTATAAATGATGTATAACCCATTCTACACTTTATCAGATGTATAAATGATGTATAACCCATTCTACACTTTATCAGATGTATAAATGATGTATAACCCATTCTTTTATCAGATGTATAAATGATGTATAACCCATTCTACACTTTATCAGATGTATAAATGATGTATAACCCATTCTACACTTTATCAGATGTATAAATGATGTATAACCCATTCTACACTTTATCAGATGTATAAATGATGTATAACCCATTCTACACTTTATCAGATGTATAAATGATGTATAACCCATTCTACACTTTATCAGATGTATAAATGATGTATAACCCATTCAGATGTATAAATGATGTATAACCCATTTACACTTTATCAGATGTATAAATGATGTATAACCTATTCTACACTTTATCAGATGTATAAATGATGTATAACCATTCACACTTTATCAGATGTATAAATGATGTATAACCCATTCTACACTTTATCAGATGTATAAATGATGTATAACCCATTCTACACTTTATCAGATGTATAAATGATGTATAACCCATTCTACACTTTATCAGATGTATAAATGATGTATAACCCATTCTACACTTTATCAGATGTATAAATGATGTATAACCCATTCTACACTTTATCAGATGTATAAATGATGTATAACCCATTCTACACTTTATCAGATGTATAAATGATGTATAACCCATTCTACACTTTATCAGATGTATAAATGATGTATAACCCATTCTACACTTTATCAGATGTATAAATGATGTATAACCCATTCTACACTTTATCAGATGTATAAATGATGTATAACCCATTCTACACTTTATCAGATGTATAAATGATGTATAACCCATTCTACACTTTATCAGATGTATAAATGATGTATAACCCATTCTACACTTTATCAGATGTATAAATGATGTATAACCCATTCTACACTTTATCAGATGTATAAATGATGTATAACCCATTCTACACTTTATCAGATGTATCAGATGTATAAATGATGTATAACCCATTCTACACTTTATCAGATGTATAAATGATGTATAACCCATTCTACACTTTATCAGATGTATAAATGATGTATAACCCATTCTACACTTTATCAGATGTATAAATGATGTATAACCCATTCTACACTTTATCAGATGTATAAATGATGTATAACCCATTCTACACTTTATCAGATGTATAAATGATGTATAACCCATTCTACACTTTATCAGATGTATAAATGATGTATAACCCATTTACACTTTATCAGATGTATAAATGATGTATAACCCATTCTACACTTTATCAGATGTATAAATGATGTATAACCCATTCCACACTTTATCAGATGTATAAATGATGTATAACCCATTCCACACTTTATCAGATGTATAAATGATGTATAACCATTCTACACTTTATCAGATGTATAAATGATGTATAACCCATTCTACACTTTATCAGATGTATAAATGATGTATAACCCATTCTACACTTTATCAGATGTATAAATGATGTATAACCCATTCTACACTTTATCAGATGTATAAATGATGTATAACCCATTCTACACTTTATCAGATGTATAAATGATGTATAACCCATTCTACACTTTATCAGATGTATAAATGATGTATAACCCATTCTACACTTTATCAGATGTATAAATGATGTATAACCCATTCTACACTTTATCAGATGTATAAATGATGTATAACCCATTCTACACTTTATCAGATGTATAAATGATGTATAACCCATTCTACACTTTATCAGATGTATAAATGATGTATAACCCATTCTACACTTTATCAGATGTATAAATGATGTATAACCCATTCTACACTTTATCAGATGTATAAATGATGTATAACCCATTCTACACTTTATCAGATGTATAAATGATGTATAACCCATTCTACACTTTATCAGATGTATAAATGATGTATAACCCATTCTACACTTTATCAGATGTATAAATGATGTATAACCCATTCTACACTTTATCAGATGTATAAATGATGTATAACCCATTCCACACTTTATCAGATGTATAAATGATGTATAACCCATTCTACACTTTATCAGATGTATAAATGATGTATAACCCATTCTACACTTTATCAGATGTATAAATGATGTATAACCCATTCTACACTTTATCAGATGTATAAATGATGTATAACCCATTCTACACTTTATCAGATGTATAAATGATGTATAACCCATTCTACACTTTATCAGATGTATAAATGATGTATAACCCATTCTACACTTTATCAGATGTATAAATGATGTATAACCCATTCTACACTTTATCAGATGTATAAATGATGTATAACCCATTCTACACTTTATCAGATGTATAAATGATGTATAACCCATTCTACACTTTATCAGATGTATAAATGATGTATAACCCATTCTACACTTTATCAGATGTATAAATGATGTATAACCCATTCTACACTTTATCAGATGTATAAATGATGTATAACCCATTCTACACTTTATCAGATGTATAAATGATGTATAACCCATTCTACACTTTATCAGATGTATAAATGATGTATAACCCATTCTACACTTTATCAGATGTATAAATGATGTATAACCCATTCTACACTTTATCAGATGTATAAATGATGTATAACCCATTCTACACTTTATCAGATGTATAAATGATGTATAACCCATTCTACACTTTATCAGATGTATAAATGATGTATAACCCATTCTACACTTTATCAGATGTATAAATGATGTATAACCCATTCTACACTTTATCAGATGTATAAATGATGTATAACCCATTCTACACTTTATCAGATGTATAAATGATGTATAACCCATTCTACACTTTATCAGATGTATAAATGATGTATAACCCATTCTACACTTTATCAGATGTATAAATGATGTATAACCCATTCTACACTTTATCAGATGTATAAATGATGTATAACCCATTCTACACTTTATCAGATGTATAAATGATGTATAACCCATTCTACACTTTATCAGATGTATAAATGATGTATAACCCATTCTACACTTTATCAGATGTATAAATGATGTATAACCCATTCTACACTTTATCAGATGTATAAATGATGTATAACCCATTCCACACTTTATCAGATGTATAAATGATGTATAACCCATTCTACACTTTATCAGATGTATAAATGATGTATAACCCATTCTACACTTTATCAGATGTATAAATGATGTATAACCCATTCTACACTTTATCAGATGTATAAATGATGTATAACCCATTCAGATACATTCTTTTATCAGATGTATAAATGATGTATAACCCATTCTACACTTTATCAGATGTATAAATGATGTATAACCCATTCTACACTTTATCAGATGTATAAATAATGTATAACCCATTCTACACTTTATCAGATGTATAAATGATGTATAACCCATTCTACACTTTATCAGATGTATAAATGATGTATAACCCATTCTACACTTTATCAGATGTATAAATGATGTATAACCCATTCTACACTTTATCAGATGTATAAATGATGTATAACCCATTCTATTCAGATGTATAAATGACACTTTATCAGATGTATAAATGATGTATAACCCATTCTACACTTTATCAGATGTATAAATGATGTATAACCCATTCTACACTTTATCAGATGTATAAATGATGTATAACCCATTCTACACTTTATCAGATGTATAAATGATGTATAACCCATTCTACACTTTATCAGATGTATAAATGATGTATAACCCATTCTACACTTTATCAGATGTATAAATGATGTATAACCCATTCTACACTTTATCAGATGTATAAATGATGTATAACCCATTCTACACTTTATCAGATGTATAAATGATGTATAACCCATTCTACACTTTATCAGATGTATAAATGATGTATAACCCATTCTACACTTTATCAGATGTATAAATGATGTATAACCCATTCCACACTTTATCAGATGTATAAATGATGTATAACCCATTCTACACTTTATCAGATGTATAAATGATGTATAACCCATTCTACACTTTATCAGATGTATAAATGATGTATAACCCATTCTACACTTTATCAGATGTATAAATGATGTATAACCCATTCTACACTTTATCAGATGTATAAATGATGTATAACCCATTCTACACTTTATCAGATGTATAAATGATGTATAACCCATTCTACACTTTATCAGATGTATAAATGATGTATAACCCATTCTACACTTTATCAGATGTATAAATGATGTATAACCCATTCTACACTTTATCAGATGTATAAATGATGTATAACCCATTCTACACTTTATCAGATGTATAAATGATGTATAACCCATTCTACACTTTATCAGATGTATAAATGATGTATAACCCATTCTACACTTTATCAGATGTATAAATGATGTATAACCCATTCTACACTTTATCAGATGTATAAATGATGTATAACCCATTCTACACTTTATCAGATGTATAAATGATGTATAACCCATTCTACACTTTATCAGATGTATAAATGATGTATAACCCATTCTACACTTTATCAGATGTATAAATGATGTATAACCCATTCTACACTTTATCAGATGTATAAATGATGTATAACCCATTCTACACTTTATCAGATGTATAAATGATGTATAACCCATTCTACACTTTATCAGATGTATAAATGATGTATAACCCATTCTACACTTTATCAGATGTATAAATGATGTATAACCCATTCTACACTTTATCAGATGTATAAATGATGTATAACCCATTCTACACTTTATCAGATGTATAAATGATGTATAACCCATTCTACACTTTATCAGATGTATAAATGATGTATAACCCATTCTACACTTTATCAGATGTATAAATGATGTATAACCCATTCTACACTTTATCAGATGTATAAATGATGTATAACCCATTCTACACTTTATCAGATGTATAAATGATGTATAACCCATTCTACACTTTATCAGATGTATAAATGATGTATAACCCATTCTACACTTTATCAGATGTATAAATGATGTATAACCCATTCTACACTTTATCAGATGTATAAATGATGTATAACCCATTCTACACTTTATCAGATGTATAAATGATGTATAACCCATTCTACACTTTATCAGATGTATAAATGATGTATAACCCATTCTACACTTTATCAGATGTATAAATGATGTATAACCCATTCCACACTTTATCAGATGTATAAATGATGTATAACCCATTCTACACTTTATCAGATGTATAAATGATGTATAACCCATTCTACACTTTATCAGATGTATAAATGATGTATAACCCATTCTACACTTTATCAGATGTATAAATGATGTATAACCCATTCTACACTTTATCAGATGTATAAATATTCTACACTTTATCAGATGTATAAATGATGTATAACCCATTCTACACTTTATCAGATGTATAAATGATGTATAACCCATTCTACACTTTATCAGATGTATAAATGATGTATAACCCATTCTACACTTTATCAGATGTATAAATGATGTATAACCCATTCTACACTTTATCAGATGTATAAATGATGTATAACCCATTCTACACTTTATCAGATGTATAAATGATGTATAACCCATTCTACACTTTATCATCAGTATAAATGATGTATAACCCATTCTACACTTTATCAGATGTATAAATGATGTATAACCCATTTGTATAAATGATGTATAACCCATTCTACACTTTATCAGATGTATAAATGATGTATAACCCATTCTACACTTTATCAGATGTATAAATGATGTATAACCCATTCTACACTTTATCAGATGTATAAATGATGTATAACCCATTCTACACTTTATCAGATGTATAAATGTATAACCCATTTTACACTTTATCAGATATAAATGATGTATAACCCATTCTACACTTTATCAGATGTATAAATGATGTATAACCCATTCTACACTTTATCAGATGTATAAATGATGTATAACCCACTTTATCAGATGTACACTTTTTATCAGATGTATAAATGATGTATAACCCATTCTACACTTTATCAGATGTATAAATGATGTATAACCCATTCTACACTTTATCAGATGTATAAATGATGTATAACCCATTCTACACTTTATCAGATGTATAAATGATGTATAACCCATTCTACACTTTATCAGATGTATAAATGATGTATAACCCATTCTACACTTTATCAGATGTATAAATGATGTATAACCCATTCTACACTTTATCAGATGTATAAATGATGTATAACCCATTCTACACTTTATCAGATGTATAAATGATGTATAACCCATTCTACACTTTATCAGATGTATAAATGATGTATAACCCATTCTACACTTTATCAGATGTATAAATGATGTATAACCCATTCTACACTTTATCAGATGTATAAATGATGTATAACCCATTCTACACTTTATCAGATGTATAAATGATGTATAACCCATTCTACACTTTATCAGATGTATAAATGATGTATAACCCATTCTACACTTTATCAGATGTATAAATGATGTATAACCCATTCTACACTTTATCAGATGTATAAATGATGTATAACCCATTCTACACTTTATCAGATGTATAAATGATGTATAACCCATTCTACACTTTATCAGATGTATAAATGATGTATAACCCATTCTACACTTTATCAGATGTATAAATGATGTATAACCCATTCTACACTTTATCAGATGTATAAATGATGTATAACCCATTCTACACTTTATCAGATGTATAAATGATGTATAACCCATTCTACACTTTATCAGATGTATAAATGATGTATAACCCATTCTACACTTTATCAGATGTATAAATGATGTATAACCCATTCTACATTCTGTATACACTTTATCAGATGTATAAATGATGTATAACCCATTCTACACTTTATCAGATGTATAAATGATGTATAACCCATTCTACACTTTATCAGATGTATAAATGATGTATAACCCATTCTACACTTTATCAGATGTATAAATGATGTATAACCCATTCTACACTTTATCAGATGTATAAATGATGTATAACCCATTCTACACTTTATCAGATGTATAAATGATGTATAACCCATTCTACACTTTATCAGATGTATAAATGATGTATAACCCATTCTACACTTTATCAGATGTATAAATGATGTATAACCCATTCCACACTTTATCAGATGTATAAATGATGTATAACCCATTCTACACTTTATCAGATGTATAAATGATGTATAACCCATTCTACACTTTATCAGATGTATAAATGATGTATAACCCATTCTACACTTTATCAGATGTATAAATGATGTATAACCCATTCTACACTTTATCAGATGTATAAATGATGTATAACCCATTCTACACTTTATCAGATGTATAAATGATGTATAACCCATTCTACACTTTATCAGATGTATAAATGATGTATAACCCATTCTACACTTTATCAGATGTATAAATGATGTATAACCCATTCTACACTTTATCAGATGTATAAATGATGTATAACCCATTCACACTTTATCAGATGTATAAATGATGTATAACCCATTCTACACTTTATCAGATGTATAAATGATGTATAACCCATTCCCAGATGTATAAATGATGTATAACCCATTCTACACTTTATCAGATGTATAAATGATGTATAACCCATTCTACACTTTATCAGATGTATAAATGATGTATAACCCATTCTACACTTTATCAGATGTATAAATGATGTATAACCCATTCTACACTTTATCAGATGTATAAATGATGTATAACCCATTCTACACTTTATCAGATGTATAAATGATGTATAACCCATTCTACACTTTATCAGATGTATAAATGATGTATAACCCATTCTACACTTTATCAGATGTATAAATGATGTATAACCCATTCTACACTTTATCAGATGTATAAATGATGTATAACCCATTCTACACTTTATCAGATGTATAAATGATGTATAACCCATTCTACACTTTATCAGATGTATAAATGATGTATAACCCATTCTACACTTTATCAGATGTATAAATGATGTATAACCCATTCTACACTTTATCAGATGTATAAATGATGTATAACCCATTCTACACTTTATCAGATGTATAAATGATGTATAACCCATTCTACACTTTATCAGATGTATAAATGATGTATAACCCATTCTACACTTTATCAGATGTATAAATGATGTATAACCCATTCTACACTTTATCAGATGTATAAATGATGTATAACCCATTCTACACTTTATCAGATGTATAAATGATGTATAACCCATTCTACACTTTATCAGATGTATAAATGATGTATAACCCATTCTACACTTTATCAGATGTATAAATGATGTATAACCCATTCTACACTTTATCAGATGTATAAATGATGTATAACCCATTCTACACTTTATCAGATGTATAAATGATGTATAACCCATTCTACACTTTATCAGATGTATAAATGATGTATAACCCATTTATCAGATACATTCTTTTTATCAGATGTATAAATGATGTATAACCCATTCAGATGTACATGTATAACTTTATCAATGATGTATAACCCATTCTACACTTTATCATGTATAAATGATGTATAACCCATTCTACACTTTATCAGATGTATAAATGATGTATAACCCATTCTACACTTTATCAGATGTATAAATGATGTATAACCCATTCTACACTTTATCAGATGTATAAATGATGTATAACCCATTCTACACTTTATCAGATGTATAAATGATGTATAACCCATTCTACACTTTATCAGATGTATAAATGATGTATAACCCATTCTACACTTTATCAGATGTATAAATGATGTATAACCCATTCTACACTTTATCAGATGTATAAATGATGTATAACCCATTCTACACTTTATCAGATGTATAAATGATGTATAACCCATTCCACACTTTATCAGATGTATAAATGATGTATAACCCATTCTACACTTTATCAGATGTATAAATGATGTATAACCCATTCTACACTTTATCAGATGTATAAATGATGTATAACCCATTCTACACTTTATCAGATGTATAAATGATGTATAACCCATTCTACACTTTATCAGATGTATAAATGATGTATAACCCATTCTACACTTTATCAGATGTATAAATGATGTATAACCCATTCTACACTTTATCAGATGTATAAATGATGTATAACCCATTCAGATGTATAAATGATGTATAACCCACACTTTATCAGATGTATAAATGATGTATAACCCATTCTACACTTTATCAGATGTATAAATGATGTATAACCCATTCTACACTTTATCAGATGTATAAATGATGTATAACCCATTCTACACTTTATCAGATGTATAAATGATGTATAACCCATTCTACACTTTATCAGATGTATAAATGATGTATAACCCATTCTACACTTTATCAGATGTATAAATGATGTATAACCCATTCTACACTTTATCAGATGTATAAATGATGTATAACCCATTCTACACTTTATCAGATGTATAAATGATGTATAACCCATTCTACACTTTATCAGATGTATAAATGATGTATAACCCATTTATCACACTTTATCAGATGTATAAATGATGTATAACCCATTCTACACTTTATCAGATGTATAAATGATGTATAACCCATTCTACACTTTATCAGATGTATAAATGATGTATAACCCATTCTACACTTTATCAGATGTATAAATGATGTATAACCCATTCTACACTTTATCAGATGTATAAATGATGTATAACCCATTCTACACTTTATCAGATGTATAAATGATGTATAACCCATTCTACACTTTATCAGATGTATAAATGATGTATAACCCATTCTACACTTTATCAGATGTATAAATGATGTATAACCCATTCTACACTTTATCAGATGTATAAATGATGTATAACCCATTCTACACTTTATCAGATGTATAAATGATGTATAACCCATTCTACACTTTATCAGATGTATAAATGATGTATAACCCATTCTACACTTTATCAGATGTATAAATGATGTATAACCCATTCTACACTTTATCAGATGTATAAATGATGTATAACCCATTCTACACTTTATCAGATGTATAAATGATGTATAACCCATTCTACACTTTATCAGATGTATAAATGATGTATAACCCATTCTACACTTTATCAGATGTATAAATGATGTATAACCCATTCTACACTTTATCAGATGTATAAATGATGTATAACCCATTCTACACTTTATCAGATGTATAAATGATGTATAACCCATTCTACACTTTATCAGATGTATAAATGATGTATAACCCATTCTACACTTTATCAGATGTATAAATGATGTATAACCCATTCTACACTTTATCAGATGTATAAATGATGTATAACCCATTCTACACTTTATCAGATGTATAAATGATGTATAACCCATTCTACACTTTATCAGATGTATAAATGATGTATAACCCATTTCACTTTATCAGATGTATAAATGATGTATAACCCATTCTACACTTTATCAGATGTATAAATGATGTATAACCCATTCTACACTTTATCAGATGTATAAATGATGTATAACCCATTCTACACTTTATCAGATGTATAAATGATGTATAACCCATTCTACACTTTATCAGATGTATAAATGATGTATAACCCATTCACTTTACACTTTATCAGATGTATAAATGATGTATAACCCATTCTACACTTTATCAGATGTATAAATGATGTATAACCCATTCTACACTTTATCAGATGTATAAATGATGTATAACCCATTCTACACTTTATCAGATGTATAAATGATGTATAACCCATTCTACACTTTATCAGATGTATAAATGATGTATAACCCATTCTACACTTTATCAGATGTATAAATGATGTATAACCCATTCTACACTTTATCAGATGTATAAATGATGTATAACCCATTCTACACTTTATCAGATGTATAAATGATGTATAACCCATTCTACACTTTATCAGATGTATAAATGATGTATAACCCATTCCACACTTTATCAGATGTATAAATGATGTATAACCCATTCTACACTTTATCAGATGTATAAATGATGTATAACCCATTCTACACTTTATCAGATGTATAAATGATGTATAACCCATTCTACACTTTATCAGATGTATAAATGATGTATAACCCATTCTACACTTTATCAGATGTATAAATGATGTATAACCCATGATGTATAAATGATATTTCTACACTTTATCAGATGTATAAATGATGTATAACCCATTCTACACTTTATCAGATGTATAAATGATGTATAACCCATTCTACACTTTATCAGATGTATAAATTCTACACTTTATCAGATGTATAAATGATGTATAACCATTCTACACTTTATCAGATGTATAAATGATGTATAACCCATTCTACACTTTATCAGATGTATAAATGATGTATAACCCATTCTACACTTTATCAGATGTATAAATGATGTATAACCCATTCTACACTTTATCAGATGTATAAATGATGTATAACCCATTCACTACACTTTATCAGATGTATAAATGATGTATAACCCATTCTACACTTTATCAGATGTATAAATGATGTATAACCCATTTATCACACTTTATCAGATGTATAAATGATGTATAACCCATTCTACACTTTATCAGATGTATAAATGATGTATAACCCATTCTACACTTTATCAGATGTATAAATGATGTATAACCCATTCTACACTTTATCAGATGTATAAATGATGTATAACCCATTCTACACTTTATCAGATGTATAAATGATGTATAACCCATTCTACACTTTATCAGATGTATAAATGATGTATAACCCATTCTACACTTTATCAGATGTATAAATGATGTATAACCCATTCTACACTTTATCAGATGTATAAATGATGTATAACCCATTCTACACTTTATCAGATGTATAAATGATGTATAACCCATTCTACACTTTATCAGATGTATAAATGATGTATAACCCATTCTACACTTTATCAGATGTATAAATGATGTATAACCCATTCTACACTTTATCAGATGTATAAATGATGTATAACCCATTCTACACTTTATCAGATGTATAAATGATGTATAACCCATTCTACACTTTATCAGATGTATAAATGATGTATAACCCATTCTACACTTTATCAGATGTATAAATGATGTATAACCCATTCTACACTTTATCAGATGTATAAATGATGTATAACCCATTCTACACTTTATCAGATGTATAAATGATGTATAACCCATTCTACACTTTATCAGATGTATAAATGATGTATAACCCATTCTACACTTTATCAGATGTATAAATGATGTATAACCCATTCTACACTTTATCAGATGTATAAATGATGTATAACCCATTCTACACTTTATCAGATGTATAAATGATGTATAACCCATTCTACACTTTATCAGATGTATAAATGATGTATAACCCATTCTACACTTTATCAGATGTATAAATGATGTATAAAATATTCCACACTTTATCAGATGTATAAATGATGTATAACATTCTACACTTTATCAGATGTATAAATGATGTATAACCCATTCTACACTTTATCAGATGTATAAATGATGTATAACCCATTCTACACTTTATCAGATGTATAAATGATGTATAACCTATTCCACACTTTATCAGATGTATAAATGATGTATAACCCATTCTACACTTTATCAGATGTATAAATGATGTATAACCCATTCTACACTTTATCAGATGTATAAATGATGTATAACCCATTCTACACTTTATCAGATGTATAAATGATGTATAACCCATTCTACACTTTATCAGATGTATAAATGATGTATAACCCATTCTACACTTTATCAGATGTATAAATGATGTATAACCCATTCTACACTTTATCAGATGTATAAATGATGTATAACCCATTCTACACTTTATCAGATGTATAAATGATGTATAACCCATTCTACACTTTATCAGATGTATAAATGATGTATAACCCATTCTACACTTTATCAGATGTATAAATGATGTATAACCCATTCTACACTTTATCAGATGTATAAATGATGTATAACCCATTCTACACTTTATCAGATGTATAAATGATGTATAACCCATTCTACACTTTATCAGATGTATAAATGATGTATAACCCATTCTACACTTTATCAGATGTATAAATGATGTATAACCCATTCTACACTTTATCAGATGTATAAATGATGTATAACCCATTCTACACTTTATCAGATGTATAAATGATGTATAACCCATTCTACACTTTATCAGATGTATAAATGATGTATAACCCATTCTACACTTTATCAGATGTATAAATGATGTATAACCCATTCTACACTTTATCAGATGTATAAATGATGTATAACCCATTCTACACTTTATCAGATGTATAAATGATGTATAACCCATTCTACACTTTATCAGATGTATAAATGATGTATAACCCATTCTACACTTTATCAGATGTATAAATGATGTATAACCCATTCTACACTTTATCAGATGTATAAATGATGTATAACCCATTCTACACTTTATCAGATGTATAAATGATGTATAACCCATTCTACACTTTATCAGATGTATAAATGATGTATAACCCATTCTACACTTTATCAGATGTATAAATGATGTATAACCCATTCTACACTTTATCAGATGTATAAATGATGTATAACCCATTCTACACTTTATCAGATGTATAAATGATGTATAACCCATTCTACACTTTATCAGATGTATAAATGATGTATAACCCATTCTACACTTTATCAGATGTATAAATGATGTATAACCCATTCTACACTTTATCAGATGTATAAATGATGTATAACCCATTCTACACTTTATCAGATGTATAAATGATGTATAACCCATTCTACACTTTATCAGATGTATAAATGATGTATAACCCATTCTACACTTTATCAGATGTATAAATGATGTATAACCCATTCTACACTTTATCAGATGTATAAATGATGTATAACCCATTCAGATGTATAAATGATGTATAACCCACACTTTATCAGATGTATAAATGATGTATAACCCATTCTACACTTTATCAGATGTATAAATGATGTATAACCCATTCTACACTTTATCAGATGTATAAATGATGTATAACCCATTCTACACTTTATCAGATGTATAAATGATGTATAACCCATTCTACACTTTATCAGATGTATAAATGATGTATAACCCATTCTACACTTTATCAGATGTATAAATGATGTATAACCCATTCCACTTTATCAGATGTATAAATGATGTATAACCCATACACTTTATCAGATGTATAAATGATGTATAACCCATTCTACACTTTATCAGATGTATAAATGATGTATAACCCATTCTACACTTTATCAGATGTATAAATGATGTATAACCCATTCCTACACTTTATCAGATGTATAAATGATGTATAACCCATTCTACACTTTATCAGATGTATAAATGATGTATAACCCATTCTACACTTTATCAGATGTATAAATGATGTATAACCCATTCCCACACTTTATCAGATGTATAAATGATGTATAACCCATTCTACACTTTATCAGATGTATAAATGATGTATAACCCATTCTACACTTTATCAGATGTATAAATGATGTATAACCCATTCTACACTTTATCAGATGTATAAATGATGTATAACCCATTCTACACTTTATCAGATGTATAAATGATGTATAACCCATTCTACACTTTATCAGATGTATAAATGATGTATAACCCATTCTACACTTTATCAGATGTATAAATGATGTATAACCCATTCTACACTTTATCAGATGTATAAATGATGTATAACCCATTCTACACTTTATCAGATGTATAAATGATGTATAACCCATTCTACACTTTATCAGATGTATAAATGATGTATAACCCATTCTACACTTTATCAGATGTATAAATGATGATGTATAACCCATTCTACACTTTATCAGATGTATAAATGATGTATAACCCATTCTACACTTTATCAGATGTATAAATGATGTATAACCCATTCTACACTTTATCAGATGTATAAATGATGTATAACCCATTCTACACTTTATCAGATGTATAAATGATGTATAACCCATTCTACACTTTATCAGATGTATAAATGATGTATAACCCATTCTACACTTTATCAGATGTATAAATGATGTATAACCCATTCTACACTTTATCAGATGTATAAATGATGTATAACCCATTCTACACTTTATCAGATGTATAAATGATGTATAACCCATTCTACACTTTATCAGATGTATAAATGATGTATAACCCATTCTACACTTTATCAGATGTATAAATGATGTATAACCCATTCTACACTTTATCAGATGTATAAATGATGTATAACCCATTCTACACTTTATCAGATGTATAAATGATGTATAACCCATTCTACACTTTATCAGATGTATAAATGATGTATAACCCATTCTACACTTTATCAGATGTATAAATGATGTATAACCCATTCTACACTTTATCAGATGTATAAATGATGTATAACCCATTCTACACTTTATCAGATGTATAAATGATGTATAACCCATTCTACACTTTATCAGATGTATAAATGATGTATAACCCATTCTACACTTTATCAGATGTATAAATGATGTATAACCCATTCTACACTTTATCAGATGTATAAATGATGTATAACCCATTCTACACTTTATCAGATGTATAAATGATGTATAACCCATTCTACACTTTATCAGATGTATAAATGATGTATAACCCATTCTACACTTTATCAGATGTATAAATGATGTATAACCCATTCTACACTTTATCAGATGTATAAATGATGTATAACCCATTCTACACTTTATCAGATGTATAAATGATGTATAACCCATTCTACACTTTATCAGATGTATAAATGATGTATAACCCATTCTACACTTTATCAGATGTATAAATGATGTATAACCCATTCTACACTTTATCAGATGTATAAATGATGTATAACCCATTCCACACTTTATCAGATGTATAAATAATGTATAACCCATTCCACACTTTATCAGATGTATAAATGATGTATAACCCATTCTACACTTTATCAGATGTATAAATGATGTATAACCCATTCTACACTTTATCAGATGTATAAATGATGTATAACCCATTCTACACTTTATCAGATGTATAAATGATGTATAACCCATTCTACACTTTATCAGATGTATAAATGATGTATAACCCATTCTACACTTTATCAGATGTATAAATGATGTATAACCCATTCTACACTTTATCAGATGTATAAATGATGTATAACCCATTCTACACTTTATCAGATGTATAAATGATGTATAACCCATTCCACACTTTATCAGATGTATAAATGATGTATAACCCATTCTACACTTTATCAGATGTATAAATGATGTATAACCCATTCTACACTTTATCAGATGTATAAATGATGTATAACCCATTCTACACTTTATCAGATGTATAAATGATGTATAACCCATTCTACACTTTATCAGATGTATAAATGATGTATAACCCATTCTACACTTTATCAGATGTATAAATGATGTATAACCCATTCTACACTTTATCAGATGTATAAATGATGTATAACCCATTCTACACTTTATCAGATGTATAAATGATGTATAACCCATTCTACACTTTATCAGATGTATAAATGATGTATAACCCATTCTACACTTTATCAGATGTATAAATGATGTATAACCCATTCTACACTTTATCAGATGTATAAATGATGTATAACCCATTCTACACTTTATCAGATGTATAAATGATGTATAACCCATTCTACACTTTATCAGATGTATAAATGATGTATAACCCATTCTACACTTTATCAGATGTATAAATGATGTATAACCCATTCTACACTTTATCAGATGTATAAATGATGTATAACCCATTCTACACTTTATCAGATGTATAAATGATGTATAACCCATTCTACACTTTATCAGATGTATAAATGATGTATAACCCATTCTACACTTTATCAGATGTATAAATGATGTATAACCCATTCTACACTTTATCAGATGTATAAATGATGTATAACCCATTCTACACTTTATCAGATGTATAAATGATGTATAACCCATTCTACACTTTATCAGATGTATAAATGATGTATAACCCATTCTACACTTTATCAGATGTATAAATGATGTATAACCCATTCTACACTTTATCAGATGTATAAATGATGTATAACCCATTCTACACTTTATCAGATGTATAAATGATGTATAACCCATTCTACACTTTATCAGATGTATAAATGATGTATAACCCATTCTACACTTTATCAGATGTATAAATGATGTATAACCCATTCTACACTTTATCAGATGTATAAATGATGTATAACCCATTCTACACTTTATCAGATGTATAAATGATGTATAACCCATTCTACACTTTATCAGATGTATAAATGATGTATAACCCATTCTACACTTTATCAGATGTATAAATGATGTATAACAAATTCCACACTTTATCAGATGTATAAATGATGTATAATCCATTCTACACTTTATCAGATGTATAAATGATGTATAACCCATTCTACACTTTATCAGATGTATAAATGATGTATAACCCATTCTACACTTTATCAGATGTATAAATGATGTATAACCCATTCTACACTTTATCAGATGTATAAATGATGTATAACCCATTCCACACTTTATCAGATGTATAAATGATGTATAACCCATTCTACACTTTATCAGATGTATAAATGATGTATAACCCATTCCACACTTTATCAGATGTATAAATGATGTATAACCCATTTCTACACTTTATCAGATGTATAAATGATGTATAACCCATTCTACACTTTATCAGATGTATAAATGATGTATAACCTATTCCACACTTTATCAGATGTATAAATGATGTATAACCCATTCCACACTTTATCAGATGTATAAATGATGTATAACCCATTCTACACTTTATCAGTGTATAAATGATGTATAACCCATTCCACACTTTATCAGATGTATAAATGATGTATAACCCATTCTACACTTTATCAGA